>NC_073388.1:41335514-41540514 GCF_028641065.1 Leucoraja erinaceus
GAGGACTTTTCCGGATCTGGCGACATATACCCGGGTATGAGGACTTTTCCGGATCTGGCGACATACCCGGGTATGAGGACTTTTCCGGATCTGGCGACATACCCGGGTATGAGGACTTTTCCGGATCTGGCGACATACCCGGGTATGAGGACTTTTCCGGATCTGGCGACATACCCGGGTATGAGGACTTTTCCGGATCTGGCGACATACCCGGGTATGAGGACTTTTCCGGATCTGCGACATACCCGGGTATGAGGACTTTTCCGGATCTGGCGACATACCCGGGTATGAGGATTTTTCCGGATCTGGCGACATACCCGGGTATGAGGACTTTTCCGGATCTGGCGACATACCCGGGTATGATGACTTTTCCGGATCTGGCGACATACCCGGGTATGAGGACTTTTCCGGATATGGCGACATACCCGGGTATGAGGACTTTTCCGGATCTGGCGACATACCCGGGTATGAGGACTTTTCCGGATCTGGCGACATACCCGGGTATGAGGACTTTTCCGGATCTGGCGACATACCCGGGTATGAGGACTTTTCCGGATCTGGCGACATACCCGGGTATGAGGACTTTTCCGGATCTGGCGACATACCCGGGTATGAGGACTTTTCCGGATCTGGCGACATACCCGGGTATGAGGACTTTTCCGGATCTGGCGACATACCGGGTATGAGGACTTTCCCGGATCTGGCGACATACCCGGGTATGAGGACTTTTCCGGATCTGGCGACATACCCGGGTATGAGGACTTTTCCGGATCTGGCGACATACCCGGGTATGAGGACTTTTCCGGATCTGGCGACATACCCGGGTATGAGGACTTTTCCGGATCTGGCGACATACCCGGGTTTGAGGACTTTTCCGGATCTGGCGACATACCCGGGTATGAGGACTTTTCCGGATCTGGCGACATACCCGGGTATGAGGACTTTTCCGGATCTGGCGACCCGGGTATGAGGACTTTTCCGGATCTGGCGACATACCCGGGTATGAGGACTTTTCCGGATCTGGCGACATACCCGGGTATGAGGACTTTTCCGGGATCTGGCGACATACCCGGGTATGAGGACTTTTCCGGATCTGGCGACATACCCGGGTATGAGGACTTTTCCGGATCTGGCGACATACCCGGGTATGAGGACTTTTCCGGATCTGGCGACATACCCGGGTATGAGGACTTTTCCGGATCTGGCGACATACCCGGGTATGAGGACTTTTCCGGATCTGGCGACATACCCGGGTATGAGGACTTTTCCGGATCTGGCGACATACCCGGGTATGAGGACTTTTTACCGGATCTGGCGACATACCCGGGTATGAGGACTTTTCCGGATCTGGCGACCGGGTATGAGGATACCCGGGTATGAGGACATTTCCGGATCTGGCGACATATCCGGGTATGAGGACTTTTCCGGATCTGGCGACATACCCGGGTATGAGGACTTTTCCGGATCGACATACCGGGTATGAGGAATTTTCCGCGGCGACATACCCGGGTATGAGGACTTTTTCGGATCTGGCGACATACCCGGGTATGAGGATACCCGGGTATGAGGACTTTTCCGGATCTGGCGACATACCCGGGTATGAGGACTTTTCCGGATCTGGCGACATACCCGGGTATCGGACGGACTTTTCCGGATCTGGGACTTTTCCGGATCTGGCGACATACCCGGGTATGAGGACTTTTCCGGATCTGGCGACATACCCGGGTATGAGGACTTTTCCGGATCTGGCGACATACCCGGGTATGAGGACTTTTCCGGATCTGGCGACATACCCGGGTATGAGGACTTTTCCGGATCTGGCGACATACCCGGGTATGAGGACTTTTCCGGATATGGCGACATACCCGGGTATGAGGACTTTTCCGGATCTGGCGACATACCCGGGTATGAGGACTTTTCCGGATCTGGCGACATACCCGGGTATGAGGACTTTTTCGGATCTGGCGACATACCCGGGTATGAGGATATTTCGGGATTTGGCGACATACCCGGGTATGAGGACTTTTCCGGATCTGGCGACATACCCGGGTATGAGGACTTTTCCGGATCTGGCGACATACCCGGGTATGAGGACTTTTCCGGATCTGGCGACATACCCGGGTATGAGGATACCCGGGTATGAGGACTTTTCCGGATCTGGCGACATACCCGGGTATGAGGACTTTTCCGGATCTGGCGACATACCCGGGTATGAGGACTTTTCCGGATCTGGCGACATACCCGGGTATGAGGATACCCGGGGATGAGGACTTTTCCGGATATGGTGACATACCCGGGTATGAGGACTTTTCCGGATCTGGCGACATACCCGGGTATGAGGACTTTTCCGGATCTGGCGACATACCCGGGTATGAGGACTTTTCCGGATCTGGCGACATACCGGGGTATGAGGACTTTTCCGGATCTGGCGACATACCCGGGTATGAGGACTTTTCCGGATCTGGCGACATACCCGGGGATACCCGGGTATGAGGACTTTTCCGGATCTGGCGACATACCCGGGTATGAGGACTTTTCCGGATCTGGCGACATACCCGGGTATGAGGACTTTTCCGGATCTGGCGACATACCCGGGTATGAGGACTTTTCCGGATCTGGCGACATACCCGGGTATGAGGACTTTTCCGGATCTGGCGACATACCCGGGTATGAGGACTTTTCCGGATCTGGCGACATACCCGGATATGAGGACTTTTCCGGATCCGGCGACATACCCGGATATGAGGACTTTTCCGGATCTGGCGACATACCCGGGTATGAGGACTTTTCCGGATCTGGCGACATACCCGGGTATGAGGACTTTTCCGGATCTGGCGACATACCCGGGTATGAGGACTTTTCCGGATCTGGCGACATACCCGGGTATGAGGACTTTTCCGGATCTGGCGACATACCCGGATATGGCGACATACCCGGGTATGTGGACTTTTCCGACATCTGGGTATGACATACCCGGGTATGAGGACTTTTCCGGATCTGGCGACATACCCGGGTATGAGGACTTTTCCGGATCTGGCGACATACCCGGGTATGAGGACTTTTCCGGATCTGGCGACATACCCGGGTATGAGGACTTTTCCGGGGATCTGGCGACATACCCGGGTATGAGGACTTTTCCGGATCTGGCGACATACCCGGGTATGAGGACTTTTCGGGATGGCGACCCGGGTATGAGGACTTTTCCGGATCTGGGCGACATACCCGGGTATGAGGACTTTTCCGGATCTGGCGACATACCCGGGTATGAGGACTTTTCCGGATCTGGCGACATACCCGGGTATGAGGACTTTTCCGGATCTGGCGACATACCCGGGTATGAGGACTTTTCCGGACCTGGCGACATACCCGGGTATGAGGACTTTTCCGGATCTGGCGACATACCCGGGTATGAGGACTTTTCCGGATCTGGCGACATACCCGGGTATGAGGACTTTTCCGGATCTGGCGACATACCCGGGTATGAGGACTTTTCCGGATCTGGCGACATACCCGGGTATGAGGACTTTTCCGGATCTGGCGACATACCCGGGTATGAGGACTTTTCCGGATCTGGTGACATACCCGGGTATGAGGACTTTTCCGGATCTGGCGACATACCCGGGTATGAGGACTTTTCCGGATCTGGCGACATACCCGGATATGAGGACTTTTCCGGATCTGGCGACATACCCGGGTATGAGGACTTTTCCGGATCTGGCGACATACCCGGGTATGAGGACTTTTCCGGATCTGGCGACATACCGGGGGGTATGAGGACTTTTTCCGACATACCCGGGTATGAGGACTCCGGATCTGGCGACATACCCGGATATGAGGACTTTTCCGGATCTGGCGACATACCCGGGTATGAGGACTTTTCCGGATATGGCGACATACCCGGATATGAGGACTTTTCCGGATCATACCCGGGTATGAGGACTTTTCCGGATCTGGCGACATACCCGGGTATGAGGACTTTTCCGGATCTGGCGACATACCCGGGTATGAGGACTTTTCCGGATCTGGCGACATACCCGGGTATGAGGACTTTTCCGGATCTGGCGACATACCCGGGTATGAGGACTTTTCCGGATCTGGCGACATACCCGGGTATGAGGATACCCGGGTATGAGGACTTTTCCGGATCTGGCGACATACCCGGGTATGAGGACTTTTCCGGATCTGGCGACATACCCGGGTATGAGGACTTTTCCGGATCTGGCGACATACCGGGTATTGAGAATACCCGGGCATGAGGACTTTTCCGGATCTGGCGACATACCCGGGTATGAGGACTTTTCCGGATCTGGCGACATACCCGGGTATGAGGACTTTTCCGGATCTGGCGACATACCCGGGTATGAGGATACCCGGGAATGAGGTCTTTTCCGGATCTGGCGACATACACGGGTATGGGAGGATACCCGGGTATGAGGACTTTTCCCGGATCTGGCGACATACCCGGGTATGAGGACTTTTCCGGATCTGGCGACATACCCGGGTATGAGGACTTTTCCGGATCTGGCGACATACCCGGGTATGAGGACTTTTCCGGATCTGGCGACATACCCGGGTATGAGGACTTTTCCGGATCGACATGCGACATACCCGGGGTATGAGGACTTTTCCGGATCTGGCGACATACCCGGATATGAGGACTTTTCCGGATCTGGCGACATACCCGGGTATGAGGACTTTTCCGGATCTGGCGACATACCCGGATATGAGGACTTTTCCGGATCTGGCGACATACCCGGGTATGAGGACTTTTCCGGGTATGAGGACTTTTCCGGATCTGGCGACATACCGGGGTATGAGGACATTTCCGTATCTGGCGACATACCCGGGTATGAGGACTTTTCCGGATCTGGCGACATACCCCGGGTATGAGGACTTTTTCGGATCTGGCGACATACCCGGGTATGAGGACTTTTCCGGATCTGGCGACATACCCGGGTATGAGGACTTTTCCGGATCTGGCGACATACGCGGGTATGAGGACTTTTCCGGATCTGGCGACATACCCGGGTATGAGGACTTTTCCGGGATCTGGCGACATACCCGGGTATGAGGACTTTTCCGGATCTGGCGACATACCCGGGTATGAGGACTTTTCCGGATGAGGGACATTTCCGGGATCTGGCGACATACCCGGGTATGAGGACTTTTCCGGATCTGGCGACATACCCGGGTATGAGGACTTTTCCGGATCTGGCGACATACCCGGGTATGAGGACTTTTTTCCGACATACCCGGGTATGAGGACTTTTCCGGATCTGGCGACATACCCGGGTATGAGGACATTTCCGGATCTGGCGACATACCCGGGTATGAGGACTTTTCCGGATCTGGCGACATACCCGGGTATGAGGACTTTTCCGGATCTGGCGACATACCCGGGTATGAGGACTTTTCCGGATCTGGCGACATACCGGGGTATGAGGACTTTTCCGGATCTGGCGACATACCCGGGTATGAGGACTTTTCCGGATCTGGCGACATACCCGGGTATGAGGATACCCGGGTATGAGGACTTTTCCGGATCTGGCGACATACCCGGGTATGAGGACTTTTCCGGATCTGGCGACATACCCGGGTATGAGGACTTTTCCGGATCTGGCGACATACCCGGGTATGAGGACTTTTCCGCATCTGGCGACATACCCGGGTATGGCGATGTGGACTTTTCCGAATCTGGCGACATACCCGGCGGTGGAGACTTTTTCGGATCTCGGGAAACACCTGGGTATGAGGACTTTTCCGGATCTGGGGACATACCCGGGTATGAGGACTTTTCCGGATCTGGCGACATACCCGGGTCCGGATCTGACCCGGGTTGAGGACTTTTCCGGATCTGGCGACATACCCGGGTATGAGGACTTTTCCGGGATCTGGCGACATACCCGGGTATGAGGACTTTTCCGGATCTGGCGACATACCCGGGTATCTTTTCCGGATCGACATACCCGGGTATGAGGACTTTTTCCGTATCTGGGGAGACACGCGTGTATGAGGACTTTTCCGGATCTGGCGACATACCCGGGTATGAGGACTTTTCCGGATCTGGCGACATACCCGGGTATGAGGACTTTTCCGGATCTGGCGACATACCCGGGTATGAGGACTTTTTCCGGATCTGGCGACATACCCGGGTATGAGGACTTTTCCGGATATGGCGCCATACCCGGGTATGAGGATATCCGGGGATGAGGACCTCTCCGGACCTGCCGACATACCCGGGTACGAGGACTTTTCCCGATCTGGCGACATACCCGGGTATGAAGACTTTTCCTGATCTGGCGACATACCCGGATCTGGCGACATACCCGGGTATGAGGACTTTTCCGGATCTGGCGACTTTTCCGACATACCCGGGTATGAGGACTTTTCCGGATCTGGCGACATACCCGGGTATGAGGACTTTTCCGGATCTGGCGACATACCCGGGTATGAGTATGAGGACTTTTCCGGATCTGACGACATACCCGGGTATGAGGACTTTTCCGGATCTGGCGACATACCCGGGTATGAGGACTTTTCCGGATATATGGCGACATACCCGGGAGAACTTTTCCGGATCTGGCGACATACCCGGGTATGAGGACTTTTCCGGATCTGGCGACATACCCGGGTATGAGGACTTTTTCGGATCTGGCGACATACCCGGGTATGAGGACTTTTCCGGATCTGGCGACATACCCGGGTATGAGAATACCCGGGTATGAGGACTTTTCCGGATCTGGCGACATACCCGGGTATGAGGACTTTTCCGGATCTGGCGACATACCCGGGTATGAGGACTTTTCCGGATCTGGCGACATACCCGGGTATGAGGACTTTTCTGAGGATCCTGGGTATCAGGACTTTTCCGGATCTGGCGACATACCCGGGTATGAGGACTTTTCCGGATCTGGCGACATACCCGGTATATGAGGACTTTTCCGGATCTGGCGACATACCCGGGTATGAGGACTTTTCCGGATCTGGCGACATACCCGGGTATGAGGACTTTTCCGGATCTGGCGACATACCCGGGTATGAGGACTTTTCCGGATCTGGCGACATACCCGGGTATGATGACTTTTCCGGATCTGGCGACATACCGGGGTATGAGGACTTTTCCGGATCTGGCGACATACCCGGGTATGAGGACTTTTCCGGATCTGGCGACACCCGGGTATGAGGACTTTTCCGGATCTGGCGACATACCCGGGTATGAGGACTTTTCCGGATCTGGCGACATACCCGGGTATGAGGACTTTTTCCGGATCTGGCGACATACCCGGGTATGATGTCTTTTCCGGATCTGGCGACATACCCGGGTATGAGGACTTTTCCGGGTATGAGGATACCCGGGTATGAGGACTTTTCCGGATCTGGCGACATACCCGGGTATGAGGACTTTTCCGGATCTGGCGACATACCCGGGTATGAGGACTTTTCCGGATCTGGCGACATACCCGGGTATGAGGACTTTTCCGGATCTGACGACATACCCGGGTATGAGGACTTTTCCGGATCTGGCGACATACCCGGGTATGAGGACTTTTCCGGATCTGGCGACATACCCGGGTATGAGGACTTTTCCGGATCTGGCGACTTACCCGGTTATGAAGACTTTTCCGGCTCTGGCGACATACCCGGGTATGAGGACTTTTCCGGATCTGGCGACATACCCGGGTATGAGGACTTTTCCGGATCTGGCGACATACCCGGGTATGAGGACTTTTCCGGATCTGGCGACATACCCGGGTATGAGGACTTTTCCGGATCTGGCGACATACCCGGGTATGAGGACTTTTCATCATCTGGCGACATACCCGGGTATGAGGACTTTTCCGGATCGGGTATGAGGACTTTTGGCTGGCGACATACCCGGGTATGAGGACTTTTCCGGATCTGGCGACATACCCGGGTATGAGGACTTTTCCGGATCTGGCGACATACCCGGGTATGAGGACTTTTCCGGATCTGGCGACATACCCGGGTATGAGGACTTTTCCGGATCTGGCGACATACCCGGGTAATGAGGACTTTTCCGGATCTGGCGACATACCCGGGTATGAGGACTTTTCCGGATCTGGCGGATACCCGGGTATGAGGACTTTTCCGGATCTGGTGACATACCCGGGTATGAGGACTTTTCCGGATCCTGCGACATACCCGGATATGAGGACTTTTCCGGATCTGGCGACATACCCGGGTATGAGGACTTTTCCGGATCTGGCGACATACCCGGGTATGAGGACTTTTCCGGATCTGGCGACATACCCGGGTATGAGGACTTTTCCGGATCTGGCGACATACCCGGGTATGGGGACATTTCCGGATCTGGCGACATACCCGGGGTATGAGGACTTTTCCGGATCTGGCGACATACCCGGGTTTGAGGACTTTTCCGGACCTGGCGACAGACCCGGGTATGAGGACTTTTCCGGATCTGGCGACATACCCGGGTATGAGGACTTTTCCGGATCTGGCGACATACCCGGGTATGAGGACTTTTCCGGATCTGGCGACATACCCGGGTATGAGGACTTTTCCGGATCTGGCGACATACCCGGGATATGAGGACTTTTCCGGATCTGGCGACATACCCGGGTATGAGGACTTTTCCGGGATCATTCCCGGCGACATACCCGGGTATGAGGACTTTTCCGGATCTGGCGACATACCCGGGTATGAGGACTTTTCCGGATCTGGCGACATACCCGCGAATGAGGACTTTTCCGGATCTGGGAAATAACCAAGGTAGAAGAATTTTCCCGAACTGGGGACATACCCGGGTATGAGGACTTTTCCGGATCTGGCGACATACCCGGGTATGAGGACTTTTCCGGATCTGGCGACATACCCGGGTATGAGGACTTTTCCGGATCTGGCGACATACCCGGGTATGAGGACTTTTCCGGATCTGGCGACATACCCGGATCTGGCGACATACCCGGGTATGAGGACTTTTTTTCCGGACATGGCGGCGACATACCCGGGTATGAGGATACTTTTCCGGATCTGGCGACATACCCGGGTATGAGGACTTTTCCGGATCTGGCGACATACCGGGTATGAGGACTTTTCCGGATCTGGCGACATACCCGGGTATGAGGACTTTTCCGGATCTGGCGACATACCCGGGTATGAGGACTTTTCCGGATCTGGCGACATACCCGGGTATGAGGACTTTTCCGGATCTGGCGACATACCCGGGTATGAGGACTTTTCCGGATCTGGCGACATACCCGGATATGAGGACTTTTCCGGATCTGGGGACATACCCGGGTATGAGGACTTTTCCGGATCTGGCGACATACCCGGGTATGAGGACTTTTTCCGGATCAATCGACATACCCGGGTATGAGAATTTCTCCGGATCTGGCGACATACCCGGGTATGAGGACTTTTCCGGATCTGGCGACATACCCGGGTATGAGGACTTTTCCGGATCTGGCGACATACCCGGGTATGAGGACTTTTCCGGATCTGGCGACATACCCGGGTATGAGGATTTTTCCGGATCTGGCGACATACCCGGGTATGAGGACTTTTCCGGATCTGGCGACATACCCGGGTATGAGGACTTTTCCGGATCTGGCGACATACCCGGGTATGAGGACTTTTCCGGGATCTGGCGACATACCCGGGTATGAGGACTTTTCCGGATCTGGCGACATACCCGGGTATGAGGACTTTTCCGGATCTGGCGATACCCGGGTATGAGGACTTTTCCGGATCTGGCGACATACCCGGGTATGAGGACTTTTCCGGATCTGGCGACATACCGGGGTATGAGGACTTTTCCGGATCTGGCGACATACCCGGGTATGAGGACTTTTCCGGATCTGGCGACATACCCGGGGATGAGGACTTTTTCCGGATCTGGCGACATACCCGGGTATGAGGACTTTTCCGGATCTGGCGACATACCCGGGTATGAGGACTTTTCCGGATCTGGCGACATACCCGGGTATGAGGACTTTTCCGGGATCTGGCGACATACCCGGGTATGAGGACTTTTCCGGATCTGGCGACATACCCGGGTATGAGGACTTTTCCGGATCTGGCGACATACCCGGGTATGAGGACTTTTCCGGATCTGGCGACATACCCGGATATGAGGACTTTTCCGGATCTGGCGACATACCCGGGTATGAGGACTTTTCCGGATCTGGCGACATACCCGGGTATGAGGATACCTGGGTATGAGGACTTTTCCGGATCTGGCGACATACCCGGGTATGAGGACTTTTCCGGATCTGGCGACATACCCGGGTATGAGGACGGATCTGGCGACATACCGGGTATGAGGACTTTTCCGGATCTGGCGACATACCCGGGTATGAGGACTTTTCCGGATCTGGCGACATACCCGGGTATGAGGACTTTTCCGGATCTGGCGACATACCCGGATATGAGGACTTTTCCGGATCTGGCGACATACCCGGGTATGAGGACTTTTCCGGATCTGGCGACATACCCGGGTATGAGGACTTTTCCGGATCTGGCGACATACCCGGGTATGAGGACTTTTCCGGATCTGGCGACATACCCGGGTATGAGGACTTTTCCGGAGACCCGGGTATGAGGACTTTTCCGGATCTGGCGACATACCCGGGTATGAGGACTTTTCCGGACATACCCGGGTATCTGGCGACATACCCGGATATGAGGACTTTTCCGGATCTGGCGACATACCCGGGTATGAGGACTTTTCCGGATCTGGCGACATACCCGGGTATGAGGACTTTATGTATGTAGGACTTTTCCGGATCTGGCGACATACCCGGGTATGAGGACTTTTCCGGGATCTGGCGACATACCCGGGTATGAGGACTTTTCCGGATCTGGCGACATACCCGGGTATGAGGACTTTTCCGGATCTGGCGACATACCCGGGTATGAGGACTTTTCCGGATCTGGCGACATACCCGGGTATGAGGACTTTTCTCCTGCGACATACCCGGATATGAGGACTTTTCCGGATCTGGCGAATATGAGGACTTTTCCGGATATGAGGACTTTTCCGGATCTGGCGACATACCCGGGATATGAGGACTTTTCCGGATCTGGCGACATACCCGGGTATGAGGACTTTTCCGGTATGAGGACTTTTCCGGATCTGGCGACATACCCGGGTATGAGGACTTTTCCGGATCTGGCGACATACCCGGGTATGAGGACTTTTTCCGGATCTGGCGACATACCCGGGTATGAGGACTTTTCCGGATCTGGCGACATACCCGGGTATGAGGACTTTTCCGGATCTGGCGACATACCCGGGTATGAGGACTTTTCCGGATCTGGTGACATACCCGGGTATGAGGACTTTTCCGGATCTGGCGACATACCCGGGTATGAGGACTTTTCCGGATCTGGGGACATACCCGGGTATGAGGACTTTTCCGGGATCTGGCGACATACCCGGGTATGAGGACTTTTCCGGATCTGGCGACATACCCGGGTATGAGGACTTTTCCGGATTTGGTAACATACCCGGGTGTGAGGACTTTTTCGGATCTGGCTACATACGCGGGTATGTGGATACCCGGGTATGAGGACTTTTCCGGATCTGGCGACATACCCGGGTATGAGGACATTTCCGGAACTGGGACATACCCGGGTATGAGGACTTTTCCGGATCTGGCGACATACCCGGGTATGAGGACTTTTCCGGATCTGGCGACATACCCGGGTATGAGGATACCCGGGTATGAGGACTTTTCCGGATCTGGCGACATACCCGGGTATGATGAGGACTTTTTCCGGATCTGGCGACATAGCCAGGCTTGAGGACTTTTCAGGGTGCTGCCGCCATACCCGGGGATGAGGGACTCTTTCGGGATCTGGCGACATACCCGGGTATGTGAATACCCGTGTATGAGGACTTTTCCGGATCTGGCGACATACCTGGGTATGAGGACTTTTCCGGATCTGGCGACATACCCGGGTATGAGGATACCCGGATATGAGGACTTTTCCGGATTTGGTAACATACCCGGGTGTGAGGACTTTTTCGGATCTGGCGACATACCCGGGTATGAGGACTTTTCCGGATCTGGCGACATACCCGGGTATGAGGACTTTTCCGGATCTGGCGACATACCCGGGTATGAGGACTTTTCCGGATCTGGCGACATACCCGGGTATGAGGACTTTTCCCGATCTGGCGACATACCCGGGTATGAGGACTTTTCCGGATCTGGCGACATACCCGGGTATGAGGACTTTTCCGGATCTGGCGACATACCCGGGTATGAGGACTTTTCCGGATCTGGCGACATACCCGGGTATGAGGACTTTTCCGGATCTGGCGACATACCCGGGTATGAGGACATTACCCGGGGTATGAGGACTTTTCCGGATCTGGCGACATACCCGGGTATGAGGACTTTTCCGGATCTGGCGACATACCCGGGTATGAGGACTTTTCCGGATCTGGCGATATACCCGGGTATGAGGACTTTTCCGGATCTGGCGACATACCCGGGTATGAGGACTTTTCCGGATCTGGCGACATACCCGGGTATGAGGACTTTTCCGGATCTGGCGACATACCCGGGTATGAGGACTTTTCCGGATCTGACGACATACCCGGGTATGACTTTTCCGGATCTGGCGACATACCCGGGTATGAGGATTTTTTTCCGGATCTGGCGACATACCCGGGTATGAGGACTTTTCCGGATCTGGCGACATACCCGGGTATGAGGACTTTTCCGGATCTGGCGACATACCCGGGTATGAGGACTTTTCCGGATCTGGCGACATACCCGGGTATGAGGACTTTTCTGGATCTGGCGACATACCCGGGTATGAGGACTTTTCCGGATCTGGCGACATACCCGGGTATGAGGACTTTTCCGGATCTGGCGACATACCCGGGTATGAGGACTTTTCTTTTCCGGATCTGGTGACATACCCGGGTATGAGGACTTTTTTCCGGATCTGGCGACATACCCGGGGGTATGCTTTTTTTTCCGGATCTCTGCGACCGGGTATATGAGGGACTTTTTCCGGATCTGGCGACATACCCGGGTATGAGGACTTTTCCGGATCTGGCGATACACCCAGTTATGAGGACTTTTCCGGATCTGGCGACATACCCGGGTATGAGGACTTTTCCGGATCTGGCGACATACCCGGGTATGAGGACTTTTCCGGATCTGGCGACATACCCGGGTATGAGGACTTTTCCGGGTCTGGCGACATACCCGGGTATGAGGACTTTTCCGGGACTGGCGACATACCCGGGTATGAGGACTTTTCCGGATCTGGTGACATACCCGGGTATGAGGACTTTTCCGGATCCTGCGACATACCCGGGTATGAGGACTTTTCCGGATCTGGCGACATACCCGGGTATGAGGACTTTTCCGGATCTGGCGACATATACCCGGGTATGAGGACTTTTCCGGATCTGGCGACATACACCCGGGTATGAGGACTTTTCCGGATTTGGCGACATACCCGTGGTCCGGATCTGGCGACTTTTCCGGATCTGGCGACATACCCGGGTATGAGGACTTTTCCGGATCTGGCGACATACCCGGGTATGAGGACTTTTCCGGATCTGGCGACATACCCGGGTATGAGGACTTTTCCGGATCTGGCGACATACCCGGGTATGAGGACTTTTCCGGATATGGCGACATACCCGGGTATGAGGACTTTTCCGGACTTTTGGGGATCTGGCGACATACCCGGGTATGAGGACTTTTCCGGATCTGGCGACATACCCGGGTATGAGGATGGGGACTTTTCCGGATCTGGCGACATACCCGGGTATGAGGACTTTTCGGGATCTGGCGACATACCCGGGTATGAGGACTTTTCCGGATCGGGCGACATACCCGGGTATGAGGACTTTTCCGGATCTGGCGACATACCCGGGTATGAGGACTTTTCCGGATCCCTGACGACATACCCGGGTATGAGGACTTTTCCGGATCTGGCGACATACCCGGGTATGAGGACTTTTCCGGATCTGGCGACATACCCGGGTATGAGGACTTTTCCGGATCTGGCGACATACCCGGGTATGAGGACTTTTCCGGATCTGGCGACATACCCGGGTATGAGGACTTTTCCGGATCTGGTGACATACCCGGGTATGAGGACTTTTCCGGATCTGGCGACATACCCGGGTATGAGGACTTTTCCGGATCTGGCGACATACCCGGGTATGAGGACTTTTCCGGATCTGGTGACATACCCGGGTATGAGGACTTTTCCGGATCTGGCGACATACCCGGGTATGAGGACTTTTCCGGATCTGGTGACATACCCGGGTATGAGGACTTTTCCGGATCTGGCGACATACCCGGGTATGAGGACTTTTCCGGATCTGGCGACATACCGGGGTATGAGGACTTACGGGATTTTCCGGATCTGGCGACATACCCGGGTATGAGGACTTTCCCAGATCTGGACATACCCGGGTATGGGGACTTTTCCGGATCTGGCGACATACCCGGGTATGAGGACTTTTCCGGATCTGGCGACATACCCGGGTATGAGGACTTTTCCGGATCTGGCGACATACCCGGGTATGAGGACTTTTCCGGATTCCCAATCTGGCGACATACCCGGGTATGAGGACTTTTCCCGGACGTGTCGACATACCCGGGTGTGAGGACTTTTCCGGATCTGGCGACCCCGGGTATGAGACGACATCTGGCGACATACCCGGGTATGAGGACTTTTTCGGGATCTGGCGACATACCGGGGTATGAGGACTTTTCCGGATCTGGCGACATACCCGGGTATGAGGACTTTTCCGGATCTGGCGACATACCCGGGTATGAGGACTTTTCCGGATCTGGCGACATACCCGGGTATGAGGACTTTTCCGGATCTGGCGACATACCCGGGTATGAGGACTTTCCGGATCTGGCGACATACCCGGGGTATGAGGACTTTTCCGGAGCTGGTGACTGACCTGGGTATGCGGACTTTTCCGGATCTGGCGACATACCCGGGTATGAGGACTTTTCCGGATCTGGCGACATACCCGGGTATGAGGACTTTTCCGGGTCTGGCGACATACCGGATCTGGCGACATACCCGGGTATGGGGATACCCGGGTATGAGGACATTTCCGGAACTGTCGACATACCCGGGTATGAGGAATTTTCCGGATCTGACGACATACTCGGGTATGAGGACTTTTCCGGATCTGGGATACCCTGGCATGAGGACTTTTCCGGAGATACCCGGGTATGAGGACTTTTCCGGATCTGGCGACATACCCGGGTATGAGGACTTTTCCGGATCTGGCGACATACCCGGGTATGACTTTTTAGGACATATGGCGACATACCCGGGTATGAGGACTTTTCCGGATCTGGCGACATACCCGGGTATGAGGACTTTTCCGGATCTGGCGACATACCCGGGTATGAGGACTTTTCCGGATCTGGCGACATACCCGGGTATGAGGACTTTTCCGGATCTGGCGACATACCCGGGTATGAGGACGGGTATTTTTCCGGATCTGGCGACATACCCGGGGTATGAGGACTTTTCCGGATCTGGCGACATACCCGGATCTGGCGGGTATGAGGATACCCGGGTATGAGGACTTTTCCGGATCTGGCGACATACCCGGGTATGAGGACTTTTCCGGATCTGGCGACATACCCGGGTATGAGGACTTTTTTCCGGATCTGGCGACATACCCGGATATGGCGACATTTCCGGGTATGAGGACTTTTCCGGGTATGAGGACTTTTCCGGATCTGGCGACATACCCGGATATGAGGACTTTTCCGGATCTGGCGACATACCCGGGTATGAGGACTTTTCGGATCTGGCGACATACCCGGGTATGAGGACTTTTCCGGATCTGGCGACATACCCGGGTATGAGGACTTTTCCGGATCTGGCGACATAGACCCGGGTATGAGGTATGAGGACTTTTCCGGATCTGGCGACATACCCGGGTATGAGGACTTTTCCGGATCTGGCGACATACCCGGGTATGAGGACTTTTCCGGATCTGGCGACATACCCGGGTATGAGGACTTTTTTTTCCCCATCTGGCGACATACCCGGGTATGAGGACTTTTCCCTATCTGGCGACATTCCCGGGTATGAGGATAACCGGGTATGAGGACTTTTCTCGACCTGGCAACATTCCCGGGGTATGAGGACTTTTCCGGATCTGGCGACATACCCGGGTATGAGGACTTTTCCGGATCTGGCGACATACCCGGGTATGAGGACTTTTCCGGATCTGGCGACATACCCGGGTATGAGGATACCCGGGTATGAGGACTTTTCCGGATCTGGCGACATACCCGGGTATGAGGACTTTTCCGGATCTGGCGACATACCCGGGTATGAGGACTTTCCCGGATCTGGCGACATACCCGGGTTGACTTTTCCGGATCTGGCGACATACCCGGGTATGAGGACTTTTCCGGATCTGGCGACATACCCGGGTATGAGGACTTTTCCGGATCTGGCGACATACCCGGGTATGAGGACTTTTCCGGATCTGGCGACATACCCGGGTATGAGGACTTTTTCCGGATCTGGCGACATACCCGGATATGAGGACTTTTCCGGATCTGGCGACATACCCGGGTATGAGGACTTTTCCGGATCTGGCGACATACCCGGGTATGAGGACTTTTCCGGATCTGGCGACATACCCGGGTATGAGGACTTTTCCGGATCTGGCGACATACCCGGGTATGAGGAAGGATACCCGGGTATGAGGACTTTTCCGGATCTGGCGACTGGCGACAGACCCGGGTATGAGGACTTTTCCGGATCTGGCGACATACCCGGGTATGAGGACTTTTCCGGATCTGGCGACATACCCGGGTATGACCCGGGGACTTTTCCGGATATGGCGACATACCCGGGTATGAGGACTTTTCCGGATCTGGCGACATACCCGGGTATGAGGACTTTTCCGGATCTGGCGACATACCCGGGAATGAGGACTTTTCCGGATTTGGCGACATACCCGGGTATGAGGACTTTTTCCGGATCTGGCGACATACCCGGGTATGAGGACTTTTCCGGATCTGGCGACATACCCGGGTATGAGGACTTTTCCGGATCTGGCGACATACCCGGGTATGAGGACTTTTCCGGATCTGGCGACATACCCGGGTATGAGGATTTTTCCGGATCTGGCGACATACCCGGGTATGAGGACTTTTCCGGATCTGGCGACATACCCGGGTATGAGGACTTTTTCCGGATCTGGCGACATACCCGGGTATGAGGACTTTTCCGGATCTGACGACATACCCGGGTATGAGGACTTTTCCGGATCTGACGACATACCCGGGTATGAGGACTTTTCCGGATCTGGCGACATACCCGGGTATGAGGACTTTTCCGGATCTGGCGACATACCCGGGTATGAGGACTTTTCCGGATCTGGCGACATACCCGGGTATGAGGACTTTTCCGGATCTGGCGACATACCCGGGTATGAGGACTTTTCCGGATCTGGCGACATACCCGGGTATGAGGACTTTTCCGGATCTGGCGACATACCCGGGTATGAGGACTTTTCCGGATCTGGCGACATACCCGGGTATGAGGACTTTTCCGGATCTGGCGACATACCCGGGTATGAGGACTTTTCCGGATCTGGCGACATACCCGGGTATGAGGACGGGTTTGAGGACTTTTCCGGGTATGGCGACATACCCGGGTATGAGGACTTTTCCGGATCTGGCGACATACCCGGGTATGAGGACTTTTCCGGATCTGGCGACATACCCGGGTATGAGGACTTTTCAGGATCTGGCGACATACCCGGGTATGAGGACTTTTCAGGATCTGGCGACATACCCGGGTATGAGGACTTTTCAGGATCTGGCGACATGATTCACTGTGATGGATGTTTATGTGGAATTGTGTTAATTGTGTGTTTTGGTCTTTTTTTTGCTGTAATGACTGCAGGAACGAAATTTCGTTCAAATAATGTTTGAATGACAATAATGGGTAATTGAATTGAGTGAGCAAAAGTGAAGGATGAGATAAAAAAAGGTTCTTCTGATAAACCGCAATATTGTAAAATATAACTAGGAGGTCAGGCACCACAATCAGTGTGACAAAGGGTCCTGACCCCAAACTTTGTCTATTCATGTTCTCAAGAGATGTTGCCTGATCTGATGTGACCAACACTCTACTGCCCAAGGAGTCAAGGGTAGTCGGTGCATGCATGGAGGTACCTTTAGAAAGGAGATGAGGAGACATTTTTTTAGTCAGAGGATGGTGAATCTGTGAAATTCATTGCCACAGACAGCTTTAGAGACCATCATTAAGTATTTTTAAGGAGAAGATCGACAGAATCTTGATTCATAAGGGTGTCAGGGGTTATCGTGAGAAGACGGGTGAATGGGGGTTAGCGGAAAAGGTAGATTAGCCATGATTGAATGGCCGACTGGCCTAATTCTGCTCTTATGACGTGAATTTATGAACCAATTTGGAGATTATCAACATTCCTTCATCATCAATGGTCTAAATCTTGATCTCTATTCTCAACGGCATCTGGGACTTCTTCCACAGATGGACTGCAAAGCTTCAAAACGCCATGCACCACTAGGTTCTGAAGGACAATGAGGGAGTGAGGGACAATTAGTAAAGGCCAGTCGCAAAAACACTGAATCTATAGAAAATAACCCAGCGGTGAGTGTTTTATATTTTGGGTTTACATGGAATGGTTTAACAAGATAATTTGTGTTTTCCTTTAGTTCCACTTGGTTGAGAGACCATTCGACACAGTTCATAAAATAAACAAAGTCTGAGAATTGTACATCACTGGGATATCAAAAAGTAATGTTTAATAGTAAGATTAAACGAGTACTTACCAGTATGAAGTTTGATCTGTATTTTATGAGGAGTTACGATGAGGGATTACGTGAAGAACCCGCCCAGTGCGCAGTTGCGGCATACTTCGAAGCAGCGGTGTGGAATCACAGGATAGACACAGTATTTGAAGTAACATAGTAAAGATCAGTGAGACATCAGTTTATTAGTTTGATCTATATATTGAGGGTGGGAGCGGAGGGCACGTAATCCCTCATCGTAACTCCTCATAAAATACAGATCAAACTTCATACTGGTAAGTACTCGTTTAATCTTACTATTTTACTTCGGAGTCACGTGAGTGATTCCGTGAAGATTTCAAAGGTCTGTGATTTCAAACCGTGTTTTAACAGTTTTTATTTCACTCACTGCCGAAGTTCTTGAGGGAGGAAGTGTTATCGTAATCAACCAATGGATCTGCTTTCTCAAGAAACAGAAAGGTATTTGTTAACAATAACAACATAAATAGCTCCCCTGAGCTTAAATTAAATATTTGCAGTTTGTAATATTCTTTCTGCAATTAAATCAGGCTTATCAACGGTTTACAATAAAAAATGTTCTGAACGTCGTTTCCCTTGACCATCCTGCCGTATTGAGAATGTGGTCAACCGGGATGTCCATTCGTTCAGCCGCTGATATCAATGCTGCCCTAGTGGAATGGGATTTAAATGTATTATTATCTATTCCGGCAGCTTTCAGTACCTGTTTGAGCCACCTTGAAGTGGTTTGGCTCGTTACCCCGTCTTGGGGTTTCTGTGGTTGACCCATAGGCTTTCCTCTCCCTCTAAGATTGTGGGTTGTGTCTATATATTGTTGTAGATGGGTCACCACACTCAACCTGGACTCTGGTGGGTAGGCCCGGAATCCCACCAGTGAATTGGGCGTTCCTGGTCCATATAACCATATAACAATTACAGCACGGGAAAAAACAGGCCATCTCGACCCTTCTAGTCCGTGCCGAACACATAATCTCGCCTAGTCCCATATACCTGCGAGTTAGGTTTTTACCAGACCTAGAATGATGAACGTGATGCGTCTGGGGTAATCACCATGTTATCCAGTCTAGTTTTATGGAGTGACTGGACTCTGTGAGCGTATACGAGAGCCATAAGCATGAGCGTTTTTAACATAGATTGAGCAAGACTGAGGGATCTGGCTGGTGCCATTCTCTGAGATATGTCAATATCACACCGATATCCCATACATGGGTATACCTGGGTTTTTGGGGCTTATTATTATAATTGCCCTTCATAAGTTTATCTTCAGTGGATGGGATCCCATGCTCTGCTGTCCTGCTGTTTTTAGATAAGCAGACAAGGCGCTTCATGCTGTATTTACGGCACTGTAACTCACCTTTTAATCATGGTGTAGATGGTCCAGGAACTCCAATACGTCAGTGGTTGAATAGTTTGGTATGTTGTCCCTGCGTCGTGGCAGTATTTTTCCCATGTTTCTCTTGGTGACTGTTCGCAGGGATGCCGACATGGTGGTAATGGTTCATTTGGATAATCCCAGTCCCTGGTAAGGTCTATTCAAAACCTACACCCAGGAGTTTGATGTTTTTATGGCATGGGTGGCTTATGCCTGATACTGGGTTGAGTCAGCAACCATGGTCCACTAGGGAAATCCATAGGTGACTCGCCCACCATGTCGTGATGAACTGGGAACCATGGCTATGTAGGCCGGTCGGGCACGTTCAATATCCCGGAGACAGATTCCATCTGTATTGCGAAGTGCCCGACTGATGAGGCAGAAGGGAGGAAGCAAAGCAGAAATTCCCCCTTCCAGTGTGTAGGCATCTATCGCTGCTGCCTCTGATCTGGTTCCTAAGTCACATACATAGGTTACTGGTGATTCCGTCTTGTGCAACCAAATTGATATCTGGCGTTCAAACTGCTTAATACCTTTAGCAGATATTTTGGGTTTGACATCTATACAATGTTATCATAAATTTTCCCCCGTGACGTGGTGTCTCCCACTGTGTTCTAGCTTCCTAGGAAATAGGCAGCTGATAGTTAAAATGTCTTTTGACACACCATTGCCAGATCTGTTTGACCAATTTGTTGCACGATAATGATTTTATGCTCCCCATATGGTTGATATAAGCCACCACCATAGTATTATCAATCCGTAACCGCATATGTACGTGCTGCATTTGAAATGCATATGCTTTTTAACCCAATAGGCGATCACCAATCCCAAATAGTTGATGCCCGGTGTGTGTAGTAACGATGATTCTGAATTGGTCCATCTGTTACCTGTGCTGGATATGGAGTTAGTTGCTCCCCAGCCTAAAGTACTGGCATCGGTTTTTAATAACCAAGTTAGGATTGGTGATAATAATAGGGCTGAAAACTATGCCAAACATTGTCTGCCCACCACTGTAATTGTGATATAGCTTCAGTGGGTACATTCATGATTTGATTATAGTGACCCGAGCACCTTGGCAAAGTAACAGTCATATGGATAGAATTGATATTGAAGCCCAGATAATCCATGGTAGTTAACGGCTTCAATTTTGGTTTATCTGGGTGTGGGATGAACCTCAGTGCTTTAAGGAGCTGTTTCGTAGCTAGAACTGCTGCCACAGCTAATTCCTTTGTTTCCCCTAATATGAGGATATCATCCAATATATGCCATGATTATGCTTGTTTTCTTAATATTTTCATGGCTATTTTTAATATTTTTGTAATTAGTTTAGGGCTGAGGTTAGACCATTGGGAATGCTCTATACTCCCATAGTTGCCCTAACCGGGATGTCCATTATCCAGGTAAATTTTTAGGTATCTACAATGATCCTTGTGTATGGGTATAGGATAGTATGCATCTTCCATATCAATGCTTGCCATAAGGTATCCTTTGGAGATCGGATGTCTGGCAGTGACAAAACGTCTCCATCTTAAAGTGTATATACTCAACAGATTTATTTAGTGATATTAGGTCAATGATGATGCTACATTCACCATCTTTTGTAGTTTTGGTGAATATATTCGATACAAATTCCAATGGTTCATGTTTGCTCCCATGATCCCTTTTGTAATGAGCCTTTCTAGTTCAGCTTGACCTTCTCGCTTCTCTTTCTTAGAGGGAAAAATTGCCCTTTGGGCGCATTGCTGAACTGGCGGTAATATGCCCAATTTGAATTCAAGTTTTATCCACTAATACTGTTGAGTATATATTAGTTATTTGTGACAGCACCCCATGCTTTTATCAACAAGTGTAAATGCCCCCCCCCCCCCCCCCCCCCCCCCCCCCCCCGCAGTTAGCAGAGCACCCTTATTTTGTGTAAACTGGGAGGAACCAGACTACCTACCTCCATGTTCATTGTTTTTTCCATGAAGGCTCAGTTTTGCTGGTATGCTGGTGCTGTCGGTGGGGCGGCGCATTTTCCCACGGCTCCGCTCTGGGCCCCTGTCTAAAAAGAACTTTGGGGGTAATGTGAAGCGGTCGCCAGGCTTTCACCAGTCCTTGTTCGATATTTGCTGGTGGATGCCGAGGGGTGCTGCCAGCTGGGTGTTGGATGCGATGTCCTGCTCGTTCCATGGCCTGCCCTCATGAGGCGCACAGGTTTAGCTGCCTCTCTTCCCGCTGCAGCGGTTTGCATAGCCCCGTATATTTGGGGTTGAGGGCAGGTCTTATATGCACAAATGTCAGTCGAGTATCCCAAATTTGGGAACATCTTAGGCGTCAGCACACTCGAAGTGCAACGGGATAGCCTCATCCTGGGAGAACCACCTTGGTGATCATGGCGTCTCGCCTGCCAGGTGAGTATGATCCGTGGAAACGAGCAAAGGCGGTGATTTTTGGTGTTAGGAGCTTCAGAATTCGCTGCTTTTAGCTCTTGACTGCGAGTCTGCTGACCCAGCTGCCTGCAGATTTACCTCTAGAAAGGCCTTCTCCTGCAGGGCTTTGTTGGGAAGATGGTCGCGTGGAGGAGCCATGTAGTGGCCCACGACACCCAGCAGCTCTTCCTGATCCTGCTCCCCTGGCATACTCCTGTTCTCGTCCGCCTGCCCAGCGTTTAAGCCAGCCCAGCCCTGGCCTCCTTAGCTAGCCTCAAAAGAGGGAGCAAAAGGGTGTGCTATAAATTGGAGGAGGCATAGCTCAAACTCCGTTGTCGCATCAATCCCTCGACAAGGGAGATGGCTAGTGCAATAGCACTGGGGTAGGAGTGTCAGCTCCCTTGGCATTCAGCCAGTGACCCCTCGTTTTCCTGGAGGTTTTGTAACTCCATGACCTCCTCTGGCTTGGGGAGACAGACATACTTGTTTTTGCTGTCTCCAGCCTGTTCCAGTATTGGAGGAAGTTGGTTCCTGTAGAACCTATATTTTTGGTAAGGTTTTGTCTTACCTGTAGTTAGAGGCTGCCTGCCGTTTTTTAGGCGGCATTGTAGCGGTTCCCGGGCGGCGATTCTCCTTGTCAGGAGTCTGCAGGGCTGCCGGTCGGGTTTTTAAATTTCCCTCCGGTCCGCTGCTGTTAACCAAACAGCTGTTCAGCGGACCGGCATCAGCGCAGCTCTCTGTCAGCGGTCCGCAGCGTGTGCGGTCCCGTTTGCGCCTATCCCCCTCCACTGTCGGCTCCTTCGCTGGAGTCGAACGGGGGCCGCTTCCTCTGCTGCTTTGCTCCCCCTGGAGCAAAAAACACAAGGCCCGATTAAGGTAGGTACTTACCTAACGTTCCTTGGTTTGCGGGAGCGCCGACTCCCGCTGGGCCGCGTGTGCACAGCTGTGCGATAATGCCGCAACTGCGCACTGGGCGGGTTCTTCACGGAATCATTCACGTGACTCCGAAGTAAAATTTGACTATGTGTTAATGAAGAAGCCATGTAGTTGGTGCAGTGGAGTGGATGGCGTGGGAAATGATTTGTTTCCAGCTTTCAGTTCTTTGCTTTGCAACTCTGTCTTTGTTTATCAACGCTTTGCTTTAATTTAGTTTAATTAAGCGATGCAGCATAAAACAGGCCATCAGTTCACCGAGACAGCACCGACCATCGATCACCCTTGTTTTGTCTTATATTTGATGTTGGTCATAGTTATAGTTGCCTATCATTAATACTTGTATTGAATCCAAATGTTTTCAGGCTTGTTGGTCAGATTCTGTTGCTGATCCTGAGTTTGAACCTGCTCAGAGTTTGAAACTGACCTCTCAGTCATAGAGTTATACAGCACAGAAGCAGGCCCTTTGGCCCAACTCGTCCATGCACATGCTGACCAACATGCCCCATCTAAGCCAGTCCCCTTTTCCCATGTATGGCGCCATATCCCTCTAAACCTTTCCAATCCATGTACCTGGTCAAATATCTTTTAAACGTTGTTATTGCACCTGCCTCAACTACACCCTCTGATCATTCATTCCATATGCCACAACCCTCTGTATGGAAAAAGTTGCCCCTCTGGTTCCTATCTTTCCCTTCTTAATTCTTGATTCCCCTACCCTGGGAAAAGGGCTCTGTGCATTCACCCTAAATATACCCCTCTTGATTTTATACACCACTAGACCATCACTCCTCAGCCTCCTGCGCTCCAAGGAATAATGTCCTAGTCTGCGTAACCTCTTCCTATAACTCAGGCCCTCAAGTCCTGGCAACATTCTCGTAAACCTTCCCTGCACTCTTTCCAGTTTAGTACGTCAGATATTAGTAGTAGAATCTGCAGAGAATTGATGGGAATGAGGGGAATTTTAAAATGCGATTAATGTGGGATTGGTGTAAAGGAGTGGTTGATGGTTAGTGAGGACTCAGTGGGATGAAGGACCTGTTTCCTTGCTGTATTCCTTTACATCTGGCATGAATGCCTGACAAGTCCCAATTCTGCAACTGCCAGAAACCAAATTCTGAACCTGAAATATTTTCTCTTATAATCCAAGATGGCAATTCAGATACAGATCAGTTAGCGTATGGAACATAGAACAGTATAGCACAGGAACAGGCCCTTTGGCCAACAATGCCTGTGCCAAATATGATGCCAAGATAAACTAATTTCCTCTGCCTGCATATAGTTTATGACCCTCTATTCCCTGCATATCCATTTGCCTATCTAAAACCATCTTAATTATTCCTATTGTATCAATTTCCACCGCTACCCCTGGCAGTGCGTTCCGTGAACCCACCACCCTCCATGTAAAAAAACTTGCCCTGTATAGAAGTTATATAGAATGTATATAGAAGAAACACATTACTTCTTAAATCTTACCAATAAGTTTAAAAACATTTAGTAAAGCTCGCAGATGTCAGCTATTTTTGTGTGCTCAGAAGTCAAGGCCCAAAAACATGTTATTGTTTAGTTTATTTTGCTTCTGTTAGAACATGATGGTAACTCAGAAATTGGAGATAAAAGACAAGGACAGTATGAGGTTAAAGTTAGTAAAAACATGCGTGCTAAGCAGCCAAAGATAACTGAAATTACAATAAAACGCTGCATGAAAGGATGGATCAGAAAACATTTGGAGAGTGGCCGAGCTGTACTATCTCTGAATGTTCCAGGCCCAGATTTGTGCAAATTAAAGACTTCTCGTCTTCTTGAAGAATTCTCCATGTCTGTGTCATTTATATCTTAGAATTTGAGTCTTGTAAACCACGACACCTGCACATCTCCTTTAAACCCTTCCCCTCTGACAAAGCTATGCCCTCTAATCTGTGATATTTCCACCCTGGGAATCAGGTTTGTAACCATCTATCTTGTTTGTGCCTCTCATAATTTTATTATGAGGCCTGCCCTCATGAGGCGCACAGGTTTAGCTGCCTCTCTTCCCGCTGCAGCGGTTTGCATAGCCCCGTATATTTGGGGTTGAGGGCTGGTCTTATATGCACAAATGTCAGTCGAGTATCCCAAATTTGGGAACATCTTAGGCGTCAGCACACTCAAAGTGCAACGGGATAGCCTCATCCTGGGAGAACCACCTTGGTGATCATGGCGTCTCGCCTGCCAGGTGAGTATGATCCATGGAAACGAGCAAAGGCGGTGATTTTTGGCGTTAGGAGCTTCAGAATTCGCTGCTTTTAGCTCTTGACTGCGAGTCTGCTGACCCAGCTGCCTGCAGATTTGCCTCTAGAAAAGCCTTCTCCTGCAGGGCTTTGTTGGGAAGATGGTCGCGTGGAGGAGCCATGTAGTGGCTCACGACACCCAGCAGCTCTTCCTGATCCTGCTCCCCTGGCATGCGCCTGTTCTCGTCCGCCTGCCCAGCGTTTAAGCCAGCCCAGTCCTGGCCTCCTTAGCTAGCCTCAAAAGAGGGAGCAAAAGGGTGTGCTATGAATTGGAGGAGGCATAGCTCAAACTCCGTTGTCGCATCAATCCCTCGACAAGGGAGATGGCTAGTGCAATAGCACTGGGGTAGGAGTGTCAGATTTGTGCAAATTAAAGGCTTCTCGTCTTCTTGAAGAATTCTCCATGTCTGTGTCATTTATATCTTAGAATTTGAGTCTTGTAAACCACGACACCTGCACATCTCCTTTAAACCCTTCCCCTCTGACAAAGCTATGCCCTCTAATCTGTGATATTTCCACCCTGGGAATCAGGTTTGTAACCATCTATCTTGTTTGTGCCTCTCATAATTTTATATACTTCTATCAGGACCTGAACGAAGATGAACAGTTGAATGGACTGGATTTTTCCTGTATTGATACTGGTGGAAAATCTATTCTTTTTCACCTTGATTTAAAAAAATAAAAATAGTAAAAGAGGTACATTGTGCTGAAACTATTATTAGTACGAAGAATTAAATTATGAGGATTATTTGTGTTACAGAGAGTACACAAGAATTTTCAGCCTAGTTATCTATCCCAGTCAGATCTGTAAGAGTAGGATTGGAGAGTTCTTGACAAGGCCAAGCATAACTCAGCATTGCAAAATTATTTAATGTACAACATCTATGTGTTGGTTGAAATGTTCTTTCAAAGCTTTACTGGTACAGTTGAGAGCTTCTGATTCAAGCACAGTGCACATCTACTTACCTGCTGTTTAGGAAGAGGCTCTTGATCCCTAAAGAATTAGCTGAGAATAGAATCTGTATCGCCTGCCAACATCAACAGAGCTCGCACTAGTTTTGGCACCAGCTTCAATACCACAGCCTCCAAAACTAATTGCCAAAAAATATTTCACAGTCCAAATCAGTATTAACACCATGAGTCAAGGGAACCAGGGTAATGTGTGCACAGATATACAATGACTAGCCTCCCACACTGGCTCACATCATCTCACTGGATCACCACTGAAGCAGATGTTGGAGCACCATAACTTAAAAATAATTTAAAAGTTATTGAAGAATAAATGTTCCTTCCTCCCACAAATGTATTTGCAGCACTAAGTTTATATGTTCCCATTTTATGTTCTGGAGAATGCTTAAGATACGATATGATAGAACTTTATTTATCCCAGGAGGGAAATTGATCTGCCAACAGTCAAGAAACACAAGATACATGAAACATGACATTAAAGTGATCAGTGGAAAGAATTGGGGATATACAAAGATCTCCTGTGGCGTTCTGTCCTGCATCTTGGTGGAACCAGTCTGTTGCAAAAGGTACTCCACAGGTTGACCAGTGTGTCATGGAGGAGGTGAGCTATATTGTCCAATATGCTCCGCAGTTTGAGGAGCATCCTCCCTTCCAAGACCACCTCCCATGAATCCAGCTCTGCACCCAAGATGGAGCCAGCCTTCCTGATGAGCATTTTAAGTTCATAAGTCATAGAAGCAGAAGTAGGCCATTCGGCCCATCGAGGCCACTCTTTCATTCAATGATGGCTGATCTGTCTTTCCCTCTCAAACCCACTGTCTTGCCTTCTCGCCATAACCCGTGACATAACTTGCTAAACCCATTTAGCAAGGTCCACGTGCCTCACACACTTGAAAGAGGTAGTGTGTAGAATGTGAAACTGGAATAACATAGTACTATTGTACGGGATGATCGCTAGTCAGTGCGGATTTGGTGGGCCAAGGGCCTGTTTCCACACTGCATCTCTGTATCTCTAAACTAAACTAAACTCTTAAAGGCAGTTTATAAAGCAGTCCATAAAGCAGATTGTATAGAGATCTCCTCTCAAAAAGAAGAAAGAGATGTCACATTTCATCGGTTCATATTAGCAACCAAGGCAAAAGTATGAAAGAGAACAGCAACTGGAAATTTCAGAAAAGGTCTGAAGAAGGGTCTCGACCCGAAATGTCATCCATTCCTCTCCAGAGATGTTGCCTGTCCCGCTGAATTACTCCAGCTTTTTGTGTCTATCAACAGGAAATTACGTCAATTGTTCCAACATTACATAGTATTATCTATATTACTAAAAGTCTCATCTTCACCACTTCCTGTTGTTCTGTATATTGATTTTAGAAAAAAACGCTGCCACTTACGGCTATGATTTTTCGCCATCTTACTCAGTCCCCCTCCACTGCACAGGACAAAAGGATTTTTCCCATCGATTAAATATAAAAGAGTTATTAGTGTTTAAAAAATGTTGAGATTCTCTCTCCAGAAGGCCACGCCCCTTCCGGAGAGACTATAAAACCCGGAAGTCCCTCATCTGGGGGTGGCCCGAGACATCGGAAGTCAGATGGGAGCGGCGCCCCCGGGCCCACCCCCAGCGTGGAGAAGCAGAGCTAAATCCAGCTCAACTCTGCCTGTTAACCTACCAGCCCTGCCTGGACTTAAGGGACCAACAGTCCAGGCTTACAGCCAGCGCGGAGAAGCAGGGCTAATTCCACGGTTCCGAGCTGGTGTCCCTTCAGTCCAGGCAGGGCTGTAGGTTAACCTGACGAGACAGGCAGAGTTGAGCTGGATTTAGCGCTGCTTCTCTGCACTGGCTATGGGCCTGGGGGCGCCGCTCCCGTCTGACTCCCGGCGTCTCTGGCCACCCCCGGACGAAGGGGGGGGGGGGGCACTCGGGAGGGAACGGGGATGGTCCAGTGGCAGTTCGGCAGCGATTGCGGTGCCGGAGACCCTAGATCTATCCAGGCTGCAGATGAGGTGCAGGTCTAAGTCCATGCCGCGGCACAGCTGCCGAGAGTGTTTTTCACTTGTGACCTATGACAAATCCCATGATTCCTTGCATTTTTTGGAATACCAAACTCGCTTATTATTTTCAGTACAGACATTGTGGGCTGAAAGGTCTGTTAATGTGCTGAAGGCTATATTCTATAATAACTATTTGAAAGATTGCCAATTCTTGTATTGTATTGTATTGTAATTAATTTATTAGCCAAGTATGTAAAAACATACAAGGAATTTGATTTGCCATACAGTCATAACAAAAAAGCAACAAGAAAACAACTACATAAAAATCAACATAAACATCCACCACAGCACACTGTGATGGAAGGCAATAACGTATCATCTTCTTCTCTCCTTTTCTCTCGCGGTCGAGGCAGTCGAACTATCCGCAGTTGGGGCGATCGAAGCTCCCGCGTCGAGGCAAATAAAGCTCCCACAATCAGGGCAGTCGAAGCTTCCACAGTTGGAGCTCCCGAAGTCGATCCCTAACTAAGGGACGCGAGTTCCACTATGTAAAGTCCGCAGACTCCTGCGGTTGGAGCTCCCATCGAGCCCTGACAAGGAATCGCAACCTCCATGATATTACGTCCGCAGGCTCCCGCAGTTGGAGCTCCCAAAATCGATCCCCAGCAAAGGGACAGCTAGCTCCACGATGTTAGGCCGCAGTGCGGACGGTATTACGATACGGAAAAAGTCGCTCTCCATTGAGGAAAGAGATTTTTTAAAGTTTCCCCCACCCCCCACATAATACAAAACTAAAGATACACTAAAACATACATTTAACAACAGACTAAAAACAACAAAAGAAGAAAAGGACGAGACAGACTGTTCGCGAGGCTGCCATCATACGGCGCTACCCGGTGACACCTAGGTATTTCCAAGAATTGGTCATGTTCATAAGTTCTAGGAGCAGAATTAGGCCATTCGGCCCCTCAAGTCTACTCCACCATTCAATTATAGCTGATCTATCGTTCCTTCTCAACCCCATTCCCCTGCCTTTT
Organism: Leucoraja erinaceus; assembly: GCF_028641065.1. Classification (NCBI taxonomy): domain Eukaryota; kingdom Metazoa; phylum Chordata; class Chondrichthyes; order Rajiformes; family Rajidae; genus Leucoraja; species Leucoraja erinaceus. The sequence goes on from NC_073388.1 coordinate 41,365,329, forward strand.
CCCCATAATCTGACACCTTCAAGACTGTGTGAGTACCCTTTGAAGAACTATTGCAGAGGAACAACATTTCTTCAGATTTCTTCACGTGCAAGTTATAAAATATTGGAGCTGGGGGGAAAGGCTATTTTACTGACAGCAAGGATTTAATAAATGGGTTTCAAGCATTTATTTGACAATGTGTAAAACTGCCTATGAGCTGTTCATGAAAAAAAATTGCAATCTGGCCAAATGCCACTTCATCTACTCTCAATCATCAGTGGTCAGAGATGTTATATTGCAGCTTTGTAAAACTTTGGTAAGGCCGTATTAGGAGTATTGTGTGCAGTTCTGGTCTCCTCATTACAGGAAGGATGTGAATGCGTTGGAGAGGGTGCAGAAGAGATGTACCAGAATGCTGCCTGGATTAGAGGGAATTAGTGGACTGGCTTGGGCTATTTTCTCTAGAGCATTAAAGATTGAGTCGGAGACCAGATAGAAGTATATAAAATCATCAGTAGCATAAATAGGGTAGACAGTCAGATCAGTTTATCCAGAGTAGAAACGTCCAACACCAAATGTGTAGGAAGGAATTGCAGATGCTGGTTTATACCAAAGATAGACATAAAATATTGGAATAACTCAGTAGGTCAGGCAGCATCTCTGGAGAAAAGGAATAGGTGACGTTTTGGGATGGAATCCTTCTTCAAACTGAAAATAAAGGTGGGTGGGAGGGGGGAGGGAAGGGAATAAAGTGGAGGTGAGAAAAGATCAGAACAAATCAGGGCCGGCAACAAATGACCTCAGGAAGAGTGGAGCCCATTAATGTCCCATTATTGCTGCCTTACAGCACCAGCGACTCTGGTTCAAACCTGACTACAGGTGTTTTCTGTACAGAGTTTGTACGTTGTCCCTGTGACTGTATGGGTTTTCTCCAGGTGCTTCGGTTTCCCCACACATTCCAAAGACATGCAGATTTGCAGATTTATAGGCTTCTGTAAATGGATTGATTGTAATTATGTGTTGTCTTTCTGACGACTGGTTAGCACGCAACAAAAGATTTTCACTGTACCTCGGTACACGTGACAATAAACTAAACTGAACTGAAACTGAAACCTATCCTGAGCGTGCAGGCTAATGCCAGTGTACGGGGTGATCATTGGTCAGCACAGACTCAGTGGGGCCGAAGGACGTGTTTCCATCCCATATCGCTAAAATCTGAAGTCTAAAGTAGAGAATGAGGTTTTGAAAAGGATTTCGTAAATTGGATGTCAGGATGTTAAATGATCCATTGAATTCGGTATCCAAATTCAGATGCTTAGACTGCATTGACCAATTTCAACGTTGTCGATTAACATACTTTCGTTGTGATGCTTTCCTGGGGTACAAGATGTTTACGTGAAATTTCAATATATGATTGCAATTGAAAATACAATCTTTCAACAGGCTGTTATGAAACTGGTGAAAACACAGCAATTAAAATATGATATGAAATCATTGGAGGTGTCATGCCTTGCTTAATAGCATCTGCACTCTAGGTCATTAAAATGAAATTCTTTCGGTAGAACAAAGGAACACAGTGCAATGAAGCATTGAAGAAAATGAAAAGGGTAATTTGTCCTCAATTAAAAGATTTCCACAGAGAATTGAGTAAAAGTACAGGTGGGGTTGTTATGTTGCGCACAAAAAGCATCAGCACACTGTATTTTAAAACAAATAACAGAGGTTATACATTTTCCTTGTAGAATGGAATTGTGCAAAGAGTGGGTCCACTTTCAGTTATTTCTCGATTGCAGTTACAACACTGGAAGAAAAGACATGCATTCATGTAAAGCACAAAGTGCTGGAGTAACTCAACAGGTCCGGCAACATCTGTGGAGGGAATGTGTAGGTGACGTTTCAGGTTGGGACCATTCTTCAAGATTCAAATATCTACAGTTTCTTGCGTCTGAATTTATGTGAAGGTTATGTAACTTATGTAATAATATTTTTTAAACATAATAGGGCATTCCATTTGCAGTACAGGAACAGGACCTTTGGCCTATATCTATGTGAAACATGATTTCAAGATAATGTAATCTCTGCCTGCACGTGATACAAAAACAAAAACAAAATGCGTTTTACTGTACCTCAGTACATGTGACCATAAATTAAACTAAACTAAAATCCATATCCTTCTATTCACTGCATATCCATGTGCGCATTTAAAAGACTCTTAAACACCACCATCAGATCTGAGATTATATATTTAAAAATTATTTCTAACAAACAGTTTTTAGAAGTTTATATCAAGGTTATTTCTAAAACTCTTTGACAGTAATCTATATGCCACTAAAAGTCTCATCTTGTATGTATGTATACGTGTGTGTGTGTGTGTTTATGTGTGTGTGTGTGTGTGTATGTGTGTGTGTGCGTGTGTATGTATGTGTATGTGTGTGTATATGTATGTGTGTGTGTGTGTGTGTGTGTGTGTGTGTGTGTGTGTATATGTATGTGTATGTGTGTGTGTGTGTGTATGTATTTTTCTACCTTAGTCAAAACACTGCGCGTTAGAGTTGAAATTTTTAGATTATTACTCACATTAACCCGGTCGACGCAATAAACAGGTTCCCTTCGCATTTCATGCTATATTACAAAAGTTATTCATCATTAAAGTTTTTTTTAAAAGCCAAAACAGCCTTTCAAAACACTCACAGATTCTTCAAGCAGCTTCGATTGACGTCACAATGCCCCTCCCACCCTCCCCCCCCCCCCCCCCCCCACCCCCGCAAGGGGAGGGGGTCGCCGCCCTCACCAGCTCCCCAAATTTTAACCGTGAACCACTGATTCTTCACAAGGGGGGAAGGGCCGCCACCCTCAGCAGGTCAGGCAGTATTACTGGCGAAAAATAATAGCTGATCCTTCACAGAAACATAGAAAATAGGTGCAGGAGTAGGCCATTCGGCCCTTTGAACCAGCGCTGCCATTCAATATGATCGTGACTTATCATCCAGAATCAGTAGCCTGTTCCTGCGTTCCCCCCATATCCCTTGATTCCATTAGTCCTAAGAGCTTTATCTAACTTTTTCTTAAATACATCCAGTGAAACATCCAGTCTGAAGAAAGATTCTGACCCGAAACATCATGTTTTTTTCTCCAGAGAAGCTGCCTGACCAGCTGAGTTATTCCAGCATTTTGTGTCTATATTCCAGATTTTGATGAGATCCTTTTTTTATTTCAATATAACTTTTATAGATATAAAATATAGAGAAAAATGAAATACAGAGATATGTTTTTTAAAGTAAAATATATATTTTTAAAACTCTTCAGACATTCTCCATATTTACACAATCATTAGTTTAATACTCAGTAGTGGTCCCAGTTGCCTTTAAACAAAATACACTTGCCACTCATTACTCAGTAGTGGCCCCCTGGTGTTTATCAGTGTTACATGCCCACGAGTTTTACAGAAAGATTCTCTGCCCTTTCTCCCTCAGTCGTGAGTTATATGTTAAGATGAAGTTACCCATGCTGTAATGCTGATAAAGTATTTGGATCTTAACCACTGTTATTCCAACAGCAGAAGCTCAACATTGTGTTAGAGTGTACGGACTCATTCCTTGCTTAATTATATTGCTTTTATTTTAGTTTGTTGTTTTCTCCGGTATATATTACAATGGCTTCTGCTCTCAGAAAACCAGAGATCGTGGTGTTTGACAAAGACCTTGCAGAACGTTGGCGCGTATTTGAAGAAGACTTCTCAATTTACATTGAAGCGGCTCACCCTGGTGCTGCTCCCGGTGTTCGAGCGTCAATTCTTCTTAATCTAGCAGCCACAGAAGCTGCTCGACGTGCCAGAAGATTTCATTATGAACCGGCTAGGTTTGACCCGGCTGGTGTCCAGATTGCTCCCGCTGAGTCTATCCGGGACCCTGATTGCCTACTATGCAAATTCCGACAGTTATGTGAGTTACGCACTAATTTGGTCATGGAGAGGCATTTGTTCTTTTCCCGAAGCCAGAGACAGGATGAACCTGTGGAGATGTATGTCAGTGCTTTGAAGTACATTGCCAGTCGATGTGATTTCAGGGATATATGTGCTAGCCTAGTCCGTGACCGTTTGGTCTATGGTGTCCGCAATTATAAATTACACAACGAGTTACTGCGGGATGCTGAGCTCACTCTAGAGACTGCTGAAAACCACTGTCACATTGCTGAAATGGCTGATGCTCATACAAACGTTTTAGGGCACTCTTCTGGTCGTGAAATTAATGTTGCTGGCATGTATTATCAAATCTATCACCGTTCTCCTCAAGTGCCCGACATATCGTGAGACTAATAGACAATTGTTTTAACTGAGGGGGTTCGCATGCTGCTGCTCATGACTATTGCCCTGTGTATGGAAAATTATGGCCATTTTGTAACAAAAGGAACCATTTCTTCAGATGCTGCTGTTCGCGTAGCAACAGAGTTCAAACAAGGCAATCTGTTAATTCACTTGACCATGAGAGCTTACTCTCGGAATGCTCTCAACCAGCTCCCACAGATTTGCAGGCTGCTAGTGAAGGTTTTGACTTGGATGTGTATTCCCTGTCTGATTGAATTCACAAACAACTAGACCCCAAGGTCGCTTTGCTCATTAATGGCAAGAACATTTATTAGAAAGTTGACACAGGGGCCAGGTGTAATGTGATCTGTCTAGCTGTGTTGAAAAAGTTACGAAAACAGAGACTGTCACTCCTACGGCTGCCTCCCTTCTCCCATTTGCAGGAGGTCCAGTGCACCCTATCGGTCAAGTCAAGTTACGCTGCTGTCTTAAATCACGTGTCCACAACCTGAGTTTCTATGTTGTTTGTGAGAATGTGCCGTCCCTGCTGGGTTCCAACGCTTGTCGTGACCTGGGACTTGCCTCTTTCAGCCCTTCTGTTTGTCATCTGACTACAACCTTTGACTTTAGCCAACAAATCCTGACAAAATTCAAATCCTTGTTTGATGACAAGCTGGGCAGGTTGGCTGTTAAGTACACAATTACCATTAGCCCTGAGATAATCCCAGTTGTCAGTCCAGCACACATGCTGTAAACCATGCTGTAACGCTAATAAAGTCTTTGGATCTTAACCACTGTGCATGACTTAAGTTATCCCAACATTGCGGATATTCCAACAGCAGAAGATATCTCCCCCCCTTGTTTGAGAGATGTCCCTACCGATTCTGTCCCTCAATGTCCAGCAGCAGAAAGACTCTAGACTGTAGTCCTCCTCCACAGAGCCTTGGCGTTGGCTGCACCGAGCTTCAGCGAGTCCCTCAGCCCATACTCCTGCAGTCTGGAGTGGGCCAGTTGGTGACATTTCCTGATGGACATCCCACCGGGCTGGGAGACCAATAATTCTTACCAATAAGACCAAATATATGTGGAAGATTAGGGAGGAAAGAATATCTAATTTGAATTAGCCTGATGGCCTCTTCCAATAATTGGGGACATACCTGAGGCAAAGGTCTAGGATAGAAATCTATATTTAGTGCCTAGAAAACATCTAGGATCTGTGTATATTGTTCCTTCTCTCACCTTCCATCTATTTGAGAAAAATAATTGAATATCAAACCTGGCAGGCCAGCCTACTTGGCACATTAATTCTATTTGTGAATGTGTAGTTGGATAAACTTGTGCGACTACGTAAAGATCAAGAGTAATGGTGGCTGTCCCTGAAACGCTAAGTGTACACTCAATAGGGGGTGTCCACAGGTACAGGCCGGCATGGTGGTGCAGCAGTAGAGTTGTTGCCTCACAGCGCAGAGACCCAGGTTCTATCCTGACTACGGGTGTTGCCTGTAAGGATTTTGTACGCTTTCCCAGTAACCAGGTGGGATTTCCCTGGGTGCTATAGTTTCCTCCTGCACTCCAAAGATGTATAGGTATGTAGGTTAATATGGCTTTGGTACAAATTGTAAATTGTCCCTAATGTGCAGAATAGTACGTGTACGGGTGCGATCGCTGATCGGCGTGGATCTGATGGGCCGAAGGGCCTGTTTCCATGCTTTAAACAAAACTTAACTAAACTAAACCAAGCAAAGCCCACTATCCAGGAGGCAGCTGACAATGCAGGGCCTATTTTGTGCTAAGCACCATATTAAATGTGACCAACCACTCTGACTGCACAAATGTTGGTTGGACACAGAAAAAACAATCAGCCATCTGAACCAGATAGTAATAATTGGAAAAGAAAAAACAAAATGCTGGAGTAACACAACAAGCCAGGCAGCATCTCTGGAGAAAATGGAAAGGTGATGCTGTCTGATCTGTTGAGTTACTCCAGCACTTTGTGGATTATTTTGTAAACCAGCATCTGCAGTTCCTTTTGCCTACGCAATAGTTGAAAAGTCGCTTGAAAGGTGTGAATATTAAAATGAATGGAAAACACAGTAACACAGAATTGATGGATGAAATGGCCTGGTTCTACACTGTAACACGCAGCGATTTTACATTGCACATTTGGTATTTATTCTAGCTCAGTCAGGCATAGAAATGATTTAATTTAACTTAGCTGAGCCATGCATGGGGTGTAAACACCTGCACATACTGTTTGGCCCAAATGGCTTGTGTCTATGCTGCATTGTTTTGAAAGTCATGTTGCTCCTTCGGTTACAGCAACCCTGGCTTCACAGCAGGGCTGTGGAGTTGGAGTCAGAGTTGTCGAGTCAGAGTCAAAGTCGGAGCAATTTTTGGTATAAAAGGCCCGATTCCAACTCCAGCCTCAACATAATTTTCAGACTACATAAATCGGAAAAAATCCCACTTTTTAAACCACGTAAATCGGAAAAAAATCCCACTTTTTAAACATACCGCACACTTTATTTCCACCCGAGAGAATGAGCAATTACATTGGTGCTGCCATCTGGCGGCAGAACGACGAGAAACAAAATGTCAACAAACGCCATCACTAGCTGATTTTCCCCCTACTACTGAGTGAACATGTCTGGATAATTTCTGAATTCAAAAGGTAAATTTAGTCATTCATTTATGGGGAAATATATTGTAAATTTATAGATTATGAATTTTCATGATTTACTAAATAAATCATCAGTGATGATGAATTCCTTCTCAACAGCAGTAAACTCTAGTCTTGGCAAAGCGGCAAAGAATTTGGGAATTTTTCATCAATACAAACCATAATTTCTACTTTCAGTGGGATGCTTGACACAATATTCTTGGTTAAAAGGTCAGTAAGGGGTTGGGTCATGAAGGAAAATAAAGGTTAGGGCTCATTTAGATAAAAGTATAGCAAACACCGACTAAGCTAAACTAACGGGTGGCTGCCTTCCCTTGACCTCCCCTTTGACCTAACCTAAACTAAATAGGGGGGGGGGGGGGGGGGGGGGGGCTGCGTCCCCTTGACCCCCCCCCCCCCCCCCCCCCCCCAATCCCTTAAAACAAGTTTTGTCAAATTATTTAATTATTACCAATGCATAATGACTACTAAAGTGAGTTAGTAAAGGTAAGTAAAGTATGTCAGTTCTTCCGCTGGTATTATATAAGATGTTAATAATTCCATTTCAGGTACTATTCATTCACTAATGTAATTAATTATTTTCTTTTTCTGGAAGTTCTGTGAACATAGAATATAGAACTGCACAGCACAAGAACAGGCCCTTCGGCTCTCAATATCTGTGCCAAAAATGTGCCGACTAACCTTTATCAACCAGCATATAACTCATATCCCTCCATTCCCTGTTTATCCATATGCCTTTCCAAAAGTCTCTTAAATAAAACCATCATGTCATAAATTCCAGTGTTGGTCTGGTGGAATTTGCATGCTTTGTGATCTTAGTTGCTCCCACATCGTTAAATATGTCTGGGTTATTTTGTTTCATCAAGGAGCGAGGATGGGTCAGTGAATGGTAGAATTTGGGGAGAGTTGATGGAAACATGGGGAGAATACAATGTGTTGGTGTCTGATGTGTAAATGGCTGTATTTTGGTTAGCATGGACTTAATGGGCTGAAGGGCCTTTATCTGTATGTATATCTATATGTCTCTTTTGCATAAATGACACTAATTAAATATTTTAGAAATTAAAAATGTCAATATGAAGAAGAGACCCGATCTAAAATTCCACCTAGCCATGTCCTCTAGAGATGCTGCCAGAACCGCTGAGTTACTCCAGCACTTTGTGTTCTCTTTTCCTCCAGAGATGCTGCCTGGCCGATTGAGTTACTCCAGCACTTTGTGTTCTAATTAAAAATGTTTCTCTTTAAAGAAGCATGAGTTGATGAAAGAATAAAACTTGGCCCAGCTACCAGTAATAAATTTGCTGCTTTTTTTCCACACCTGAAAAAACCCTTCCGAGGAACATTGAAACCATCTTACTTCCTAACAAAATTCAACACAATTGAGATACAGAAGCATATACCTCATTAATAGGGAATGAAATCATAGTTGAATGAATTGAAGATCATGTATCCTGATCATGTATCCATTGAAATTGAGATGCCTGAAATCTGAAATATAATCAGAACGTGCGAGGGGAAAGCTTAACAGGTCAAGCAGCATTTGTGGAAAAATAAACAGTTAACATTTTAGATATGAAACCATTTATCAGAATAAATCTAAGGAAGAGTTTCAGACTCAAGGGCATGGCTTTAAAGAGGACGGTTTCTTCCCAACCATTATCAGGCAACTGAACCGTCCTATCACCAACTAGAGTCCTGACCTACCAGCTACCTCATTGGAGGCCCTCGGACTATCTTCAATCAGACTTTAATGAACTTCATCTTGCACAAAACATTATTCATTTTATCATGTATCTGTACACTGTGGGCGGCCGGATTGTAATCATGTATAGTCTTTTGTTGATTGGAAAGCACATGGCATAAGCATTTCACTGTACCTCGGTACACATGGCAATAATAAACTAAACTGCCCCACACTCATAACACCAGTTTATCTCTAGGTTTTACAGTTCAAATGAAAAGTCATCAACCTGATACATAAACATTGTTTGTTGATTCACTGATGTGTCCAGCGTTTCCAGTGTAATTTTATTTCATTTCAGATTGCCACCATTCACATTGTTTTGTTTTTGTACTGTTGCTTTTATTGTTAGGCAGCAGAACGGCCTCCTTCTGTTGTGAAGTAACACCACCATCCTGTGGCAAAAGAAAGAATGGCATGCGTTCCACTTAAACATTTTGTAGTGCCCACCAGTATTGAGTTGGTAACTTTCAAAATTCTACAAATTTGCTGATACAAAAATATTATCTTTAGGAACAAACAATAACATCGTTATTTAAAGACATAAAATCATACAGCACAAAACCAGACCTCTTCAGTCCAATCCCTTCCGTGCCGACTAAGATGCCCCATCTAAGTTCATGCCATAGGAGCAGAATTAGGCCGTTCGGCCCACCTTTCCCTCTCAACCCCATTCTCTTGCCTTTTCCCCATAACCCTTGGCACCTTTACTAATCAAGAATGTCAATCTCCGCTTTTAAAATACCCAATGACGGCCTCCACAATTGTCTGTGGCAATGAATTCCACAGCTTGTCCCATTTACTCTTATTTGGCCCATATCCTTCTACAACTTTCCTATCCATGTACCTGTCTAAATGTATTTTAAATGTTGTTATAATACATGCCTCAACTATCTCCTCTGGCAGCTTATTCCATATATCCACCTTACACTGTGCGAAAAGTGTTGCCCTATAGGTTCCCATTAATTCTTTCCCCTCTTACCTTAGCCCGCTAGTTCTTGATTCCCCTGCCCTGGGTAAAAGACTGTGAATTCACTCTACCTAGTCCCAAGTTTATAATTAATTACCATAGATCCAATTTTATATTCAGAAAGAACATAAATTTGTAAACTCATATTGTTGTTGTGATTCCAAATTCCAGAAGTTATTGTGTTACGTATTTAGCGCCACCAACTAGGGACCAATTCATGGACAAATGTAATAATTAGATATTGCAACTTAACGTAAGGCATGGCAGGTAACCAAGCCTCTTAAATAAATAGTAATAGCTTTAGAACCATGTTATTATGTACATGTCCACCACTGCATCTGCAGTTCCTTCCCACTCAAAGAATTTGATTGGACAGATATAAAGAAACGATGTCTGCTGGAGAAAGAATCCTCTTCAAGTTGTCAGGTAAGATGCTCTATTATGTTTATCTTACTACAATGTTATTACTTTCTCTGGTTTTAATGTTGCCATGGGCTGGGGCTTGCAGGAAATGCCATCGACTTCATGCTGAACTGTTACTATTTCCCCTTAGAGTTGTAAAGTCAAACAACATGGAAGCAGATGCTTCGGCCCAACTTGCCTACACCGACCAACACGTCCCATCTACATTACTCGCACATGGCTGCTTTTGGCCCATATCCCTCTACACTCGCCCTATCCAAGTAGCTTTCTAAATGTTTCTTAGCATAACATTAGTACCTGCCTCAACTACCGGTAGCTCGTTCCATACACCCACCACGTTTGTGTATAAAAGTTATCCCTCAGGTTCCTATTAAATCTCACCCCCCCCCCCCCCCCCCCCCCCCCCCCCCCCCCCTCATCTTATACCTATGTCCTCCGGTTCTCAATTCCCTCTGCTACTTGATTCACTTACTTTGCCTATATGACTGCGTTCACCCGATCTATTCATCTCATGATTTTGTACACCTTTATAAGATCACTCCTCATCCTCCTGCGCTCCAAGGAATAAAGCCTTAAACCTCTTTCTCTCGGTGCGAGTCCACCCACGAGTGATCCCGAATTTAGCAGGAACATCGGAATTCGTGGAGGTAACTTAGCAACTCGTAACGCTAACGGCAGGTACTCGGGATACTTGTTAACTCGTGAAAATCTTTCAACATGACGAAAGATTTCCACGAGTCAAATTTACTCTTGAAGTCAAAATTTTAAACTTTTAAACTCGTTGTAAGAACGTAGTATCCCGTGAGTTTACTGTAGTGACTCGTGAGTCAACCGTGGGCACTCTTTAACTCAGCGGGACAGGCAGCAACTCTGGAGAGAAGGAATGGGTGATGGGATGATGTTTCCAAAATTCTTCTGCGTCTTTGTGTTACTCCAGCACTGTGTGTTCACTTTTTGTCAACCAGCATCTGCTCTTTCCTGTGTATGACATTATTTGTATCCATGGAAGTTGGTTCGGAGTGGCGGCGCGGCTCTGGCTGCAGCGGCTTACCGGCGGTCCCGTTGTCTTTGTGTTTTTTATGTTGTTTTATTTTGTTTGGTTAGTTTAGTTTTTTGGTTTTAGCTTGTGTTTTGGGGGGGGGGGGGGTTGAAACGGGGTTTGCAGTCTCTCCCTGCGGGGGAATACGACCTTTTTGTCGTATTCCCCTTCTCTGCCTCCGTCTGCGCTGAGGCCTAATGGAGCTGACGACCTCGAGCGCAGAGGGAGAAGAGGAGGGAAGAGACTGCGACCTAAGACTTTTGCCTCCATCACAGTGAGGAGATGCTGTGGTGGATGTTAATGTGTGTTTATTGTTGTTTTATTGTATGGTATTATATGTATGACTGCTGCAATTTTGTTCAGGCTTCGGTCTGAATGACAATAAAAGGCTATCTATCATTGGCGCTCCCTTCAGTTACCCAGGGGGTCGGGGAGGGAAAGGTGGGGAGAAGGGGGGTTGGGGTGACTTAGTACGGGAGACAAGTGTAGGAGAGGTGTACGTTCGGTGAGTTGGCATTGCACCCTTTCGGTTAGTTGGCTTTTAGGCGTCCCAACCTTTCGGTTAATTGGCTTTTAGGCGTCCCGCCCTTTCTGTTATTTGGCTTTTCGGCATTTTGTCCGTTAGGTTATTTGGCTTTTCGGTGTTGCATCCGTTCGGCTATTTGGCTTTTCGGCGTCGTACTCTTTCGGTTATTTGGCTTCTCTGAGTAATTTCCATTCGGTTATTTGGATTCCACATCTTCGCTTCGGCTTCTCGTCCTTCGACGCCATGTCCGCACAAGATCCTATACACACAAAGGACAATTTACAATTTTTTATTGAAGCCAATTAACCTACAAACCTGTATGTCTTTGGAGTATGAGAGGAAACCAGAGCACTCAAGAGAAAACCCACGCTGCCATGGGAAGATCATAAAAACTCCGTAGAGACAGCACCCATAGTGAGGATCAAACCAGGGTCTCTGGTGCTGTAAGGCAGCAACTCTACATGCTGCGCCACCGTGCCGCCCCAAATATATGCATAGCTAACTAAGAAGAGCATCCTTAAATGTTAAAAAACCCCAGAAATTATGGACACAAGGATGATTCGAGATCAAAAGACTGAGACAATTATATTGCTTTATTTGGAGCTGGGATGGATTTGTTGGGTTGAATGGCCTCCTTTAATGCTTAACAATTCAAAAATCCTGTGAAAAGAATGCATTCACTTTTCTTAATTTGTTTTCATCAAGATCAATTTTGCTTTCACCTGACAAATGTTATTATTGAGTCTTATAGTTGTATCTTTGCTTTACAGATAAACAATTAGATCAACATTTTATTCCCCATGGAAACACAAAAAAATTTACATGCTGTATACAAATTTAACCGTTCCAAGTGGAATTTACAGTACAGCAACTATGCTGCTCTCTTTGTGCATATGTAAATAAAGTGTGATTGGAAAATGAATGCAAGTTGTCAGAGTCGAGTTGATCGGTGACACAATGGTAGAACGCAAATTGCTGCAGTAACTCATCAGGTCAGGCAGCATCTCTCGAGGACATGGATAAGTGACGTTTTGATTCAAGATGCTTCTTCAGACTTTATTGCCCATGCTTTTAAATTATGTAACTTTCAACTTAGTGCCAAGGTAGAGGGCAAACTTACCTCAAATTCACATAGGCTATCTCTGACACATCCCTCCCCTTTCTTGATCTCATCATCTACATCACGAGAGATAGAGTAACGACTGACGTATTTATTTTTTAGCAGTCTGAAGAAGGGTCCCAAAACAACCGAAACGTCACCCATCCTCTTTCACCAGAGATGCTGCCTGACCCGCTGAGTTACTCCAGAACTACGTCTATCTTCGGTATAAACCAGCATCTGCAGTTCCTTTCTACACACAGGGCAAATATAAGTTATATTAAAAGTGCAACTTAGATGACCATGTTACTGGTTCTGGAATCATAAAAGTGAGATGAGGACTATAGATTTACTTCCTTGTAGAACATTAGCCATCTAGATTATACTTTAAAATAAAATTACAGGACTTTTACAGTGATCAGCAGCATTCAATTAACTGAATTTGAATTACCTAGGTGCTATAGTGGGATTTGAACTGAATTACTAGTCCAATAACATCACTATTATGATAGCTCCACACAGCTGCTCTTAACTATGCTGAAGAATTCTGGAGTAATGACTTTGTTCAGCTATTTGTGGCCCAGGAGGCAATCAAATGCTACATGCCTTAATAAAGAAGTAAAATTTACGAAGCACATAAAGAGCTGTCACGTCTTGGAAACCACTACGTGCTGTTATATTGAAGATAGACACAAAATGCTGGAGTAACTCCGCGGGTCAGGCAGTATCTCTGGAGTAAAGGAATGGGTAATGTTTTGAGTCAAAACCCTTCTTCAGACTGAAATATAGAGAAAGCCGTTATACTATCTGGTTATAAACCCCATTCCTTCATTTTGCAAAAAGCTTACTTTAATTTAGTTCAGCGATACAGCGTGGAATCATGCCCTTTGACCCACTGAATCAGCGCCAACCAGCGATCACCTGTACACTAGTTCTATCATGCACACACTTCGGACAGTTTACAGAAGCTAATTAACCTACAAACCTGGAATATGGGAGAAAACCGGAGCACCCAGAGAAAACCCACGTGGTCACAGGGAGTTTGTACAAACTCCATACAGACAGCACCGAAAGTCAGGATCAAACCAGGGTTTCTGGCGCTGCGAGGTAGCATCTCCACACTTCGCCACGATGCCACCCCAGGGGGACGGCACATGGCTTATTTTATACCTCGACCCATATTGCCTGTGGATGAACCCTCCAGTATGTCCTCTCTGAGTGTAGCTGAAACATTCTTCCTGATGAATGATGTAACTCTCTCTCTATCATGTTGAAACGTCAAAACTGTAACATTGAGCTGCCTGTCCCGACTCTCTTACGTTTCATTGATTGACTCCTTATTTGCATTATTGTGAAGTCCTAATCTTCCAAATACTTAACAAAGGGAGGTCAAGATACAGTTAGAAAATACGTTGGCCACATATAGATATTCTGTTTTGGTCACCATGATATAGGAATGATGTTGTCAAACTTAGGAGGGTTCAGAGACAATTTACTAGGATGATGTCAGGACTCAAAGGTCTGAGTTATAGGGAAAGGTTGAGCAGGCTAATGGCCCTGTCCACCCACCAGTAATCACGAGTTTAAAGCAAATCAAACTCGTATTAATCACGTAGAATTAATGTAGCGGGGAACGTCGGAACTAGTGGACGTAACTTAGCAACTCGTAACGCCAACGGCAGGTACTGAGGAAATTTGTTCCACAAAAAAAGATTTTGTGTGGATCTGGTATATCTGGGTATTAAAGGCGCTTCTGGTCTGCAGTGTGCAATAGTCACCAAAATACACTGCATCTTTAGAAAGGAAAAATACAAAACATGTCAATCCCACTGGATAGGCCTTAGTCATGGTGCTGTACAACACAAACAGGTCCTTCGGCCCAGCTTGGCGTCCAAGTTGGCGTCTTGGGGTAGCCCTATTTGCTTGCATGTGACCCATAGCCCTCTAAACCCTTCCCATCCATTTATCTGTCGTTAATAACCTGAAGAAAATATTAAGTCTACGTGAGCCTGCTTCAGTTTCCTGGGTCCAACTCAGAGAGAATTCTCCCCCCTCAGAGAGAATCGCTCCACTGTTTATAATGCTCTCTGCATTATGAAGTGCTCGACAGTGAACCCCATTGGGCAATCACTACCAAATTGTCTGCCTACACAGTCAGTAAAGCCAAATAACGGACATGTCGTCTCCGGGGGGCGGGACTTGTCAGTGATTGGTCCAGACCCCCGCATCCATCACATCACTGGCCGGGGAAGATGGGTGGGTAGGGGTCATTTTCCCGCACAAGACCGCCCGGGGCTGGAGGATAACTGGGTGATCAGAACCCGAGAACCAAGGTTTAAGCGACCGAAGGAGCGCATCCCTCGGGCAGCCCCCACTCTCGCCCCCAGGGTCAGCGCTGTCTGCCTCATCTCCCCCGTGCGGCTGCACTGTGATGGGCTGTGGGTCGGCAGCACACACACACACGGGGCCGGGTGCAGCACAGTTGGGAGCAGTCTGGTCCCTCCACCTACCCAGTCACTGACTGCAATGCACCACCACCAGACCCCGACCCCCACACTCTGATTCATCCCCCCGACCCCAACCCACACACGGGGTGATTCACCCCCGACACCCACAACGGTTGATTCACCCCCCCCGGCCGCGGGACAGATGGCCCGGGGCTCATTTAAAGATCATATGAGCATCTTGAAATCAATCTCATGAGCACGAGCGAAAGATAGCCGAGCGACACGTTATTGATCAGCCCACATCACAGAGCGGGAAAGAATGAAATGGAAATTGCAAATTATTCAACTGCAACTTTTCCCCTTCCCCGAAACAAAGGCAGCAATAACATATTTGCCACATGTTGAATCTTTTTCCCGAATATACATAAAAGAGGCAGTACATATATATATATATATATATATATATATATATATATATAACCACCCCATTCTTCTGACCATGTCTTATGCAATATTCAGTGAGCCAACCTGAACAATTAGTTTGCTGTGACAGTTGTGTTGGAATAAAGTACAGATGCTGGTTTTAACTGGAGATGGATACAAAAAGCTGGAGTAACTTAGCGGAACAGGCCACATTTCTGGAGAGAAGGAATGGGTGACGTTTTGGGTCAAGACCATTCTTCAGACCTGAAGACTGTGTCTGAAGGCAAATATGTGGCAAATATTTTATTGCTGCTTTGTCATCGGCCCGCCAGGGACTTTCAGGTCCCGCGATTTACTATGGCTGCCAGTGCCCCAGGCCGTCTGTCCCCGCAACCGGGGGGGAGGTGAATCACCCCATGTGTGGGTCGGGGTCCGGTGGCGGTGCATCGCGGTCAGTGACTCTGGGTGGGCGGAGGGACCAGACTGCAGCAGCTGATGGGCCGGGGACGTTGGCGGGTTACCGTCCCCGTGTGTGTGTGCGTTGCCGATCCACAACCCATCACAGTGCGGCAGCATGGGGGAAACGAGGTGGAGGGCGGCCATGGCTGGACAGTGCTGACCATGGGGGGGAAAGAGTGAGGGCTGTCCTGAGGTATGCGCTCCTTCGGCCCTTATCCCTTAGTGCACGGGTTCAGAGTGCCCAGTCACCCTCCAACCCCGGGCAGCCTTGTGTGGGAAAATGACCCCCACCCTCCCGTCTCCCCCGGCCAGTGATGTGATGGACGCTGGGGTCTGGACCAATTGCTGAAAAGTCCCACCCCCCGGCGACGTCATGTCCATTATTTGGCTTTTCGGCGGTGTGTCCATTTGGTGAATTGGCTTTTCGGAATTGCGCCCTTTTGATTAGTTGACTTTTAGGCGTCCCGCCCTTTTAGTTAGTTGGCTTTTCAGCATCCCGCCCTATCGGTTACTTTGTTTTTTGGCGTTGCGTCTGTTCGGTTAGTTGGCTTTTCGGCGTTGCGCCCTTTCGGTTATTTGGCTTTTCAGTGTCGTTTCCGTTTGGTTATTTGGCTTCCACTTCTTCGCTTCAGTTTCTCATCCTTCGCCGCCATGTCCAGGTACCGTGTTAGTGTTAGTGTATGGGGGTCGCTGGTTTCCACACTGTATCGCTAAACAAAATTAAAACTAAACTAGTGCAACTGTGTTGATAATCATTCAGACTGCCATCTTGCAGCAATCCTCTACCTTAGCTCAGTAGGGAATGCCAATTCAGAAGATAATTTAAATTAAATTAAGGAGCAGCCTAGATGATCAACTGTGTGGTTTTGGGTCTGGGCTCAAAGGCCAGATAAGGACAACAAATCTACTTAAAGAGCAATGATCCAGATTTTCTTTTATCAAAATTCCAGTAATTACATGGTGATCAGTTTTATTCAATTAACAATATTTAAATTATTCAGCAGCTGTGATGGAATTTGAATACATTAACTTGTTTCTTTAAACCCTTAAATACTTAATTTTCCTCATTAAATACTTACTTCGTCTGCAGCCCGGGATCTCACGTTGGGGACCCGGGGGGAAGAAGAACTCCGAATGCCGGCCAGCGGCCAACTTCTACCGCGGGCACCGTGGCAACTTACCATCAGGAGCGGGGTCCCTCGCCAGGGATCCCTGGAGAGGAGCTCTGACCGCCGGCCCTGCAGTCTGCGGTGCTTCTGGCTGCGGCGCAAACTTTAAATCTACGACCGCCAGCCTGCGGCCTACACCAGCCTGAAGCCGCGGTCTCCGGTGGGGAAGAGCTGATCCTGGACTTACCTTGACTTTTACCTTGTCCTTTTACCATCTGGACGCCCGCAGCAACGGCTGTGGAAGGTTGAGGTCCCGACCATGGGGGAAAATGGAGGAGGACTGGCCAATTTTTGTGCCTTCCACCACAGTGATGAATGCTGTGGTGGATGTTTGTGTTAAATTTTTATCGTGTATTGTGTGTTCTTTCTCATTGTACCGATGCTGACAAATTCATTTCACTTGCACTTTATGTGCAATGTGACGAATAAAACTGATTGTATTGTTGATTATTGTTGTACTTGTAAATCACTACAGGATGTTGCAAAGTTATGAAAAGTGCAATAGAATTCAATGCTGCCTCTTTCCTTAATAGCTCCAATTGACCTTATTCTGTCTACTTAAAAAATAACTTTTATTTGCTTAACCATGACGAGAGAGAGAATACGTGATTTTGAAACCAGGTAACACAGCTGGTAAGCCTGCTACCTCACAGTACTACACGGTTCCAATCCTGATCTTGGGTGCTGTCTGTGCAGAGTTTGCACATTCCCCCAGTGACCACGTGAGTTTCTTCCGGGTGCTCCTGTTGCCTCCCACACCCCAAAGACATGTGGGGTTGTAGCTTAATTGATCTCTGCAAATTGCCCCTCATGTGTAGGAAGTGGATGCAAATGTGGGGATAACATAAAACCAGTGTGAACGGGTGATCAATGGTTGGCGTGGACTCGGTGGGCTAAAGGGCCTGTTTCCATGCCTGTATCTCTAAACTGAACTAAACAATTACCATTTTGTTTAGTTTAGTTTAGAGATACAGCACAGAAATAGGCCCTTTGACCCATTAGTACCTCCACCAATGTAAAGTAATTTGACCAAAGAGAGTTGTTTTTTAAATATGCTATAGAAATAAAAGTGACTTGACTTGACACCAAGTCCGCACCAACCAGGAATTTACAAATGCCAACACTATCCTACACACTAGGGACAATTTACAATTTTACTGAAGTCAATTAACCTACAAACCTGTATGTCTTTGGAGTGTGGGAGGAAACTCGAGCTCCCAGAGAAAAACCCACGTGGTTATGGGGAGAATGTACAAACTCAGTATGGAGAGCACCCATAGTCAAGATTGAACTCAGGTTCCTGGAGCTGGAAAGCAGCAACTCTACCGCTGTGCCACCATGCCATCATGTAGACTGCTGCATTTAAACTAACTGTCAATCTTAACAGTTTTTTCCATCTATAGTCATGCTGAATTATGCCAAATCTCATTAGTCTTATTACCATGCTGTTTCACAAATGTTCAAGGTAAGCTGGGAATTATTGTTCACCCGTTAGTGAACTTGGTTTCCGATTCTGACAAAAAAAAATGTTGTTGCACTTTTACCCATAATTGTATCTTGATAATCTGAGAGAATCTATTGGCAAACATGAAATGTCTGCATTTGAAAAATATGTAAAAATAACACAGATGAATGTTGAATGTAGCAGGCACTGATGCATCCCATGTGTATCCCTAATATGAGGATGACATTGTCAGTGATAAATAGAATGCACTTTAAAGAGGGGGGCAATGCTTCATCTGGCTCTTATGAATGAAAACTGACTGCAAAATGCTGTTCAAATCATAGCAGTACAACACAGGAGCCGCAGAGTACCAGAGACCCAGATTCAATCCTAACCTCGGGTACAGTCCGTGTGGACTTTGCACTTTCTCCCTGTGATCCCATGTATTTCCTCCGGGTGCTCCAGTTTCCTTCTACAACCCAAAGATGTGCATGTTTGTAGGTTTTGTAAATTGCCCGTGTGTAAGGTGTTGACGAGAAAGTGGTGTAACGTGGAATCAGTGTGAACAGGTGATTGATGGTCGGCATAGACTTGGTAAACTGAAGGGCCTGTTTCCATCCTATATCTCTGAGCTCTGGTTTCCTCCCATGTCCCAGTCGTGCGGGTTTATAGGTTAATTGCCCTCTGTCAATTATCCGCACTGTGCAGAGAGTGGATGTGAAAGTGGGACCTTGGCGGCAGAGTGGTGTTGCAGTAAAGTTGCCAGGGACCCGTGTTTGATCCTGACTATGGGTGCTTGACTGTACGGAGTGGTACGTTCTCCCCGTGACCTGTGTGGGTTTTCTCTGAGATCTTCGGTTTCCTCTCAAATTCCCAGACTCACTGGGCCAAAGGGCTTGTTTCCATGCTGTATCTTGCACTTAATTCAATCACCGGTTGGTCAATGTTCAAGTTGAAGCCAGAAAACGTTGGGGGAAGAATCTATAATTAAGTATTGGTTTGGAGTGTTGTAAAATATCCATTTTCCTCTCTGCTGATTACGGATTCCCTTTTTGGACAAGATAACCGCCTATTAGAGATCAGAAAAAAAGAGATTTAAAATAAACAGGCCATTTTCAAGTAAGCAGATTGTCACTGGAGATGTTTTGTAAGGTTCAGCACTGTGCTTTCAACTATATT
This sequence comes from Leucoraja erinaceus, assembly GCF_028641065.1. Taxonomy (NCBI): domain Eukaryota; kingdom Metazoa; phylum Chordata; class Chondrichthyes; order Rajiformes; family Rajidae; genus Leucoraja; species Leucoraja erinaceus. Next base: position 41,385,210 of record NC_073388.1, read on the forward strand.
GAACTGTTAAGTGAAGACAGAATGATTTAGGAAAGTCACCCAAGGAAGATTTGGGTAAAATGGTGATAAATAAGGGGAAATATGAAGTTATTACCTAATGCAGAAAAATGCTTTTCATGGGGGTGAAAAATTAGTTGTCTTAAGGATCTTCTATTTTGCGAAACATTGACACAGCAAGAAATTGTGAAGATATAGTGCTCCTCACTGTAATAAAAAAAGTCTGCCAATGTCTTTATAAACCTTTGGTGAGACCAATGATGTGACATTTTTGATTTCCACATCTAAGAATGTACTCAGAGTGCAGTTCACTTGATTGTTTGTGGGGATTATGGGGCTGACCTAAAAAGAGATTGAGAACATTTGCCGTAACATCTTTCATTTCTTCAGGCTCCTGTGAGATTTCATTAAATCTCTGGTATTTGTGTGGGATTGAAGTGTAAATGTCAATAAGCTGATTCCTTAGGGTGGATAAGCCAAAACTAGTGGCAGTCTCAGTACAAGGGTCGTCTGCAAATAACATGGACCCAGAAAACATAAAGGTTGCAAAGGTTACATAGTGGCGCAGTGGTAGAGCTGCTGCCTCGCAACGCCAGAGACCTTGGTTCAATGCTGACCTCGAGGAAGTGCGGAACTCGCTATCAAAACATGGAGACCGGGGGACACAATTTTTTGGCGGCCACACACTCACACATGCGCGAGGCTTCGGAGGCGCAATCCAGCACCAAACGCAGCTCAACTCTGCCTGTCTACCGGGTTAACTACAGCCCTGTCTGGACTGACGGGACACCAGCGCTGCTTCTCTGCGCTGGCCATATTTCCCGCAAGTCCAGGAAGGGCTGTAGGCTCACTTGGTGGGACAGGCAGAGTTGAGCTGGGTTTAGCGCTGCTTCTCTGCACTGGCTGTGGGCCTGTGGGCACCGCGCCCATCTGATTCCCGACCAAAGATCCTATAGCGGAGGATCTTTGCTGCCGACCTCTCTGGCCACCTGTGGGGAGGGGGGCACTCAGGACAGCACCGGAGACCCAGCCGAGATCGATCCTGGCTACGAATCAAGCGCAGGTTTGTGCCACGTCTCCCTCCTCCAATCACCGCACTCTAAACTCAGTCCCACCCCCCCCACCACTCCTCCCTCCTCCAATCATCACACTGAATCATCATGTCACGCCCCCATGGCCTGTTGACTGACGTCTCTCTCATCGAATCGGCGCCCTCGATCATCAGTCCCACCCTCACTGTCTCACGGAAAGGGGAGATTTCACCGGGTTTTAAAATCCGGATTACAAAAACCTGGGGGGGGATGTCCCCCACCTCTTAAAACATGGGGGGGACGTGTCCCCTCAGGCTCCCCCGTGTTTTCCGCCCCTGACTACGGGTACTGTGTGTGCAGAATTTGTACATTCTCCCTGTGACCGCATGGGTTTTCTCCGGGTGCTCTGGTTTCCTCCCACATCCCAACGATGTGCGGGTTTCTCGGTCGATTGGTTTCTGTAAAATTGCCCCTAGTGTGTAGGATACGAAAGTGGGATAACATAGAACTAGTGTTGGTTGATGTATAGACACAAAATGCTGGAGTAACTGGGTCAGACTACAGAAAAATAACCTTTTTCAGACTATCCACCTGAAACATCACGCATCCTTTTTCTCCAGAGATGCTGCTTGACCCTCTGAGTTACTCCAGAACTTTGTGTCTCTCTTCGGTATAAACCAGCATCTCAGTGGTCCAAAGGGCTTGTTTCCACACTGTATCTCTAAACAAAGCTTTGTAAATACTCATTCATTGTTAAAATTAATAACTTATGTGTTCCTGTTCAGAGAAGAGTTGATAGCCGGTGAAATAACATCTGCTGTTGCCTTGTGATTGAGAAACAGGCAGATGATAAAGATTCTTTAGCTATTTGCTATTGCTATTTAAAGAGGATATGGGACATGGCACAAATTAAGGTTGTTATTGTAGATGCCCTGATGGCTGGTAGAAATCTAATCTCAGAAACAGAAACTTGAGAGATCAAGCATCAAAACATCAGCAATTTACATTTATTTACTGGACTTTATGCTTTCAGAATGCACTTCAAATGTAATCAAACAAAAACTGATGCTTGCTAAATAAGAGACGGGGATTTTTAAAAAGCCTTAATCAGATGTGGATTTTATTGGAAAGGAAATGTTTTTTACAATAGTAATTCCAAAATTTGTCTTAAACAGCTGAAAGCACAGCTGGCCAAGGTAGTTGGAAGAGTGGCGTCAAAGTCCAAATAAGTGTGCATTGTGTGGTTGCAGACAGCTAGAGTGAGTTATGAAGGAAAATGGCAAGGCAGAAAGAGAGAGTGAAATTTGAACAATTGGGAACCTACTTAATTTAGCAAGATGTGATGGTAGAGAGAGGCATAGTGCAAGCAATTAAGCTTTGGGAGAACAAGCCATGTAAGTTCATAAGTTATAGGAGCAGAATTAGGCCAATTGACCCAAGTCTGTTCCAAGTCAAGTCAAGAGAGTTTATTTTCATGTGTACCAGATAAGACAATTAAATTCTTGCTTGCTGCAGCACAACAGAATATTGTAAGCATAAATACAGAACACTTCAGTGTGTCTATATCGCATAGACCATATATATATACACATAAACAGATAAAGTGTAATAGGCTGTTACAGTTCAGTTTGTTTGATGGCGAGTATAATAGCCGGATGGCTGTGGGGAAGCAGCTGTTCCTGAACCTGGATGTATCAGATTTCCGGCTCCTGAACCTTCTACCTGATGCAGCAGAGAGATGAGTGTGTGGCCAGGATCATGTGGGTCCTTGATGATGTTGGCAGCCTTTTTGAGGCAGCGACTGTGATAGATCCCTTTGATGGTGGGGAGGGCAGAGCCGATGATGAACTGGGCAGTGGTCACAACTTTCTGCGTTTTTTTCCGCTTCTGGACGCTCAAGTTGTAGAACCAAGCCACGAAGCAACCAGTCAGCATGCTCTCTACTGTGCACCTGTAGAAGTTCGAGAGTCCTCTTTGACATCCCGACTCTCCATAATCTTCTCAGGAAGTAGAGACGCTGATGTGCTTTCTTTATGAAAAAAAAATGAAATGATTCAATTTATTGTCATTGTCAGTGTACAGTACAGAGACAACGAAATGCATTTTTAGCATCTCCCTTGAAAGGGAGACACAATTATTGTTATAATTTATAATTTCATCAGTGTGCTGGGACCAGGAAATCTTCGGAAATATGCACGCCTAGGAATTGGAAGTTCTTGACCCTTTCCACCATCATGGATATAAACAGGACTGTGGGTCTCTATCCTACCCCTTCCAAAGTCCCCAGTCAGTTCCTTGGTTTTGCTGGTGTTGAGAGCCAGGTTATTGTGCTGGCATCATTTGGTCAATCGGTCGATCTCACTCCTATACTTTGTCCCACAACAGTGGTGTCGTTGGCAAACTTGATGATGGAGTTCGCACTATGACCGGCTACGCAGTCATGAGTATAAAGCAGAGGGCTGAGTACGCAGCCTTGAGGTCCTCCCGTGCTGATTGTTATCGAGGATGACACAATTCTACCAATACGTACAGACTGTGGTCTGTGGATGAGGAAGTCGAGGATCCAATTGCAGAGGGGTGCGCAGAGACCAGCTTGGAGGGGATGATGGTATTAAATGCTGAGCTGTTGTCAATGAATAACATCCTGACATATGAGTTTTTGTTGTCCAAGTGGAGCAGAGCGGAGTGGAGAGCCAGTGAGATCGCATCCACCATTGATCTGTTGTGGCGGTAAGTGAACAGCAGTGGGTCCATTGCAGATTTCAATTCACCATTCAATCATGGCAGATTTATTTTCCCTCTCAACCCCATTCTCCTGCTTTCCCCCCATAACCCCTGACTAATCAAAATTCTGTCAACACTGCACCTTAAAAATATCCAATGACTTGGCCTCCACAGCCGAAAGCAATTAATGAGCTGAAATTGTAGTTGATTATTTGTATTTCTCCACAAAAAACTACATCACTGGCAGGCTTTACGTTTTATTAATCATGTATTGTCTTTCCGCTGACTGGTTAGCACACAACATAAGCATTTCACTGTATCTTGGTACACGTGGCAATACACTAAACTCAAACGTATTGTCATGTGCACCAAGGTACATTGAAAAGGTTTATTTTGCATGCTATCCAATAAAATCAGATAATGCTTTACTGTACATAAAGTCACAACCAAGTCATAGAGAAGTACAATAGGTACTGTGAAAGGAAAGATACAGAATACAGAATAGTTCTCAACATTATAGCGCATCAGTTTCATAGACAAAGTCCAATGTTTGCAAAAGTTTAGATGTGAATGGCTAGCTTATTGAAGTACCATTCAGAAACCTAATAAAAGAGGGGAAGAAGCTGTTCCTGAGTCTGGGGGTGCATGCTTTCAAGCTATTGTACCTTCTGCGGGACTGGAGCAGGGATAGGAAGAAATGACAGGGTGGGACGTCTTTGATTATGTTTTATGTTTTTCATAGGCAGTGTTAAGTGTAGGTAGAGTCAATGTTGGGAAGTCAGGTCTATGTTATGTACTGGGCTGCAACTACAATATTCTGCAATTTCTTAGTCTTGGAGCTGTTCCCAAACCATCCTGTGATGCTATCTGACAGTATGCTTTCTATGGTGCATTTGTGAAGTTTGTAAAAGTAACTGCAGACAAGCTATTTTTGAACATGGTGATCATGGTTTTCAGATTCCTAAACATCCTTCCAAACGGTAGGAGTGAAATGAGAGTGAGGCCAGGGTGGTGTAGATCTTTGTTGATGCTGGCTGCCTCATTGATGCAGAGCCTCATGTAGATCCCTTCGATGTTGGAGAGGTCACTATCCATGATGAACTGTAACTGTCTATCACTTTATGTAATCTCCTTTGTTCCTGGGTGTTTGAATTGCTGAATCAGGCCACAATGCGACCAGTCAATATGCACTCTACCATACACATGTAGAAGTTCGAGAGAGTATTAGTGGCATATTGAATCTCCTTAAATCCAGCACTAAGCTTGTAAACTACTGAGCTGTAATTATCCCTTACCTGTAGAGACATAGGCAACCTACAGCAGTCATCTCAACAAAAAATCTCATAAATGTTACCGCTGTCACTTTGAGCAAGTATGTCAATTATCCCACTGTCTCATGGGACCAACATGAAGTTAGCAAGAAGATAGACATAAAATGTTGGAGTTACTCAGCGGGTTCGGCAGCATCTCTGATAGAAAATAGGTGATATTTTGGGTCGGAAACTTTCTTCAGACCCGAAACGTCAACTATTTGTTTTCTCCAAGAATGCTGCCCGACCCGCTGAGTTACTCAAGTGTTTTGTGTCCATCTTTGGTGTAAACAGGCATCTGTAGTTGCTTCCCACACTTGAAGTTAACAAGACTGCCAATATGGACTGTTGCACTTCCTGCAACCACTGAACATCATCTTAATTTGAAAGTACTGTTAATAACACAATCGCCTGAAGCAATAAGCAATGGCTTACCTGAAAAACAAGACTTTGCAAAATTGACATGTACAAGAGATTTGCTTGTTGTGTATGAGATCATGGTAATACATCAGACAGCAGAGAGCCTCTTTCGAGCTGAGAGTTGTGAACATACCTTTGAGCAGCCTTTGCTTCCCAATGATTGATTTTATTCTGTTGTACAATTTGTTAATCTGTCATCATGAATGTATTGGGTTATTTTATATTATTTGTCTCAATTACTTTGATAGAAAACTATAAAACATGAATTGCCTGGTTTTGTGGATTCTTCCTCATCTGGAGTGAGTTTGTTTACCTGCACATTCTTTCTATTTGTGCAGGAAGGAACTGCAGATGCAGGTTTGTACCAGATAGACACAAAATGCTGGAGTAACTCAGCGGCTCAGGCAGCATCTCTGAAGAATAGGAATAAGTGGCTTGCTGTTCAGCTTGACCCGCTGAGTAATTTCCATTACTTTGTGTCTTATTTTGTAAACCAGCTCCTGCAGTTCCGTGTCTCTATCCAAAAAAGTTGCTGTTTGTAGGAGTTTGCTGTGCGCAAATTGGTTGGTTTTCCCCGATTGCTTCTGAAGAACTTAACTAACTATAAGAAGTCCCGACTCATGAAAGGCACTCCTTTAATGCAAGTTTTTCTTTGTTAAATAACTGCCTCGTGACTAATAGCTCCAAGCAGAAAAAGAAGAAAGGTAACCGTGGAATCACAAAGAGTTGGAATAGGTCACTTCCAGCATGCTCTGCCATACTGTATGATCATGGCTGAACTTCTAAAACAGTAAATAAAGGAAAATCTGAAAATAAAAATTTAGGATGAGTTTATTTTAGATGGAAGCTGGTTATAAATACATTTTTTGCTGCATAATGCAGATAGATTTATAAATCTTCCACCAAAGGAGCAGCATTTTGATATTTTAACACTAGTATTAGTGTTAGTAAACAAGGGGACGAAACTAAACAAGGGAGTACAGAATTCCCTGCAGCAACTGACTAGGGAATTCAAATATACTTGCATTGGAAAATTTAATTCATACAGTATAAATTTAATAGCAGAGCCATAAACCACGTACACTATGGTATATTTCAGTCACTTCATGTGGAGCTTTAAGGAAATTCTAAGAATAGTTTGTTGGCTGCTTCATGCAATGTAATAGTTATGCAAAGTGAACAAGAATTTTCTAATGCATTTATTCCAACCTCCGATGAAGGAACACGCGTAGAATAAAGGTTCCAACCCAAAATGTTATCTTTCTATGACTACTGCGATGCTGCCTGACTTGCTGAGTTACTCCAGCATTGTATATTTTTGTTAAAGGTATAACAACGGTAGAAGGAATTTGGAGGTGACAAGTTAGAATTCATCTTAATAGAAACAAATAAAATTAAAAATATATACTACTAGACTAAGTGCGACCCGTTGGGTCCCACGTTCACACGGAAATGCTGGTCCCCAAATGCAATATTCCACCTCTCCACCAATTCCAATATTGGTGGTCAGTGGGGGTGACTTTCTGGAGAGCTAGTATGGGTGTTGTGGGCCGAAGGGAGTGGTTTCCAGAGGGCTAGAATGGACATTGTGGGTCGAATCGATTCATGGGCTGGCAGCTTAGTCACTCAGGCCTGATGGGCTGGCAGCTCAGTCACTCAGGCCTGGTGGACTGGCAGCTCAGTCATTCAGGCCTGATCGGCTGGCAGCTCAGTCACTCAGGTCTGGTGGGCTGGCAGCTCAGTCATTCAGGCCTGGTGGGCTGGCAGCTCAGTCATTCAGGCCTGGTGGGCTGGCAGCTCACTCATTCAGGCCTGATCGGCTGGCAGCTCAGTCACTCAGGCCTGGTGGGCTGGCAGCACAGTCACTCTGGCCTGTTGGGCTGGCGGCTCAGAAACTGCCAGAATTTCTGCCCAAAATAGGTGAGAGACTGTGAGAAAGAGAAGAGGGAGAGGGTGGAGAATCAATTTTAGGCATTTTTCATCTTTTTCTGCAGATCACAGCCATGAAGGAGGAAAGTCTATCTTGGCCTGGATCTCACAGGGAGCCAATGAAGGGAGCGAGAAAAATACTGGTGTGAGGTTTAATACCTGATGGGGTAATAGTTACTGATGGGTCGAAGGGACCTCCTGGGGTAGTACAGGGCTGATGGGCCGAAGGGGCTCTTTAAAAAAAAATCTGTGAAATCTCAGTGAAAGGCACTTTTTTCTGGACTTTTCCTGGCCTGGCATGGGCCTTTTGGGCCCAAATGTTCTTCCTGGGTTAATACAGGCATTTTCGGCAAAAGCGACTGGTTTCTTACCTAAAGGGGATTTGTGGGCCGAAAGTAGTGGTTTCAGGCAGGCCAAACAACTCGTTTCATGTCCATTTCAATTTCAAGCACAGGGCAGGCCGAACAGCTGATTGCATTTTCATTTCACTTCCATTACTATTGCAATTTCTAGCACAGCGCAAGCCGAACAGCTCATTGCATTTCACCTCACTTCCATTGCCATTGCAGTTTCAAGCACAGGGTAGGCCGAACAGCTGATTGTATTTTCATTTCACTTCCATTGCCATTGCAGTTTCAAGCACAGTGAAGGCCGAACAGCTGATTACATTTTCATTTCACTTCCACTGCCGTTTCAGTTTCAAGCTCAGGGCAGGCCAAATGGATTGCATTTTCATTTCACTTCCACTGCTGTTGCAGTTTCAAGCACAGGGCAGGCCAAACAGCTCATTGCATTCTCTTTTCACTTCCACTGCCGTTGCAGTTTCAAGCACAGGGCCGGCCAAACAGCTCATTGCATTTTCATTTTATTTCCACTGCCATTGCAGTTTCAAGCACAGGGCAGCACAAACAGCTCATTGCATTTTCATTTCACCACCATTGCCATTGCAGTTTCAAGCACAAGTTTTTTAAACACTCATAACTTTTTAATTTTTCATCGATTGGAAAAATCCTCGGGACCTGCTCAGCGGAAGAGGACTGTAAGGTGGCCAAAAATCATATGTTAGCATTTTTTGTAAAATCTATATACATCGCAGACAGGACGTGGTCAAGATGAGACTTTTAATTATATAGATGATGACAAGCCATTTAGTCATAATAATAATGGTTAATGGTTTTTTTTATTATCATGAGTACCAAGGTACAGTGAAATCAATTTTTTTTGCATACATATCAAAAGATTATTGTCATACATTAGTACAATAAATAAAGCAACACATAGAAACAGCCTATTGAGTCTATATGCAATCTGCAATAGTTGACAGGTTTTGGTGCCATTTCACAGTGCAGTTTGTCATAAAGTTTCCCTCATGGAGCCGTTCTTGAGGGCGCGATAGGTAAGATCTCGGTTCTCTCATATCGGACCTTGCACAGCATTCGTCATCTCCGGCTTCCTTCATCCTCCTCTCTGGTTTTCCGGTCTTCGGAGAACGAGAGGGGCCGGGCTGGACAGCTTGCCTCTGCAGGCCTTCTTTCTGTCCTGTAGCCCGTCAGTTCTTCCCGACTTTGATGAGAATCCCCCAGCTCAGAGGATCGCACTTACAGTAAGTGTCAGTAAAGACCAGGGAGACTTCCATTGTGTATGGAAACATGGCCAACAGACAGGTTTGCAAGTAAGAATAAATCACAGGGGACTGCCCCACGATTCTACAGGCAAATGTTCAGTTATTAGAAAATAAAGTGGAGGACTTAAGGACCTGTCCCACGAACATGCGACTCCATGCGGCAAGCGCGACCTAATGTGGTCGCTTGAGCCATGCAGCCTCACGGGGCCGGTCCCACTTCGATCGCCGGAGCCGTATGGAGTTGTGCGGAGCTGGTCCCGATATCGCGCCGAAAAACTGACCATGTTCATAAATTCCGCGCGGCAACGGCCTGCTGGCTCGCAGCCGCCTCGATGCCATACGCAGCACCTCGACGGGCGTGCGCAGCCGTACACAGCTTCTTGACGCCGTACGCAGCTTCTTGACGCATGGACTTCGCTCGAACTTCACGTCACTCACTCGACCTCCGCGTGGCCCCTGCTTCCGGTTAGGTCACGCTCGCCACATGCAGGCGCATGCTGGTGGGACTGGCCCTGTACGGGGATCACTCGACCCCCGCTTCCGGTTTGGTCGCGCTTGCCGCAAGCAGGTCGCATGCTCGTGGGACAGGCCCTTAAAGGGCAGGGCTGCTTATCACAGGGATATAGATTAGATTTTTAGATTAGATTCGTTTATTGTCATTCAGACCTTTCGGTCTGAACAAAATTCTGTTTCCCTGCAGTCATACATATAATTTAAAAAATGACAAAAACACACAATCAACACAAATTTAACATCCACCACAGTGAGTTCACCAAACACCTCCTCACTGTGGTGGAAGGCAAAATCTTAAAGTCTCTGGCTCTTCCCTCTTTGTTCTCCCTCTGCGCCGATTCAAACTCCGCGGGTGGTCGCTGCCTCGCCACAGTTCAGAGGCCGAGTCAGGTCACCGCTGCCGCCGCCTCCGCCACAGCCTCGGGGCCGTCAGTCAGGTCGCCGCTGCCGCCGCTACTGCCTCGGTGCCGAGCCAGGTCTCTGCCGCTGCTGCCGCCGCCGCCACAGTTTCGGTGCCGAGTCAGGTCGCCGCTGCTGCCGCTGCTGCCGCCGCTGCTGCCTCAGTACCAAGCCAGGTCTCCGCCGCTGCTGCCGCCGCCGCCGCCGTCGCCACAGCCTCGGTGCCGGGTCAGGTCTCCGCCGCTGCTGCTGCTGCTGCCGCCGCCGCCGTCGCCACAACCTCGGTGCCGGGTCAGGTTTCCGCTGCTGCTGCTACTGCCGCCGCCGCCACAGCCTCGGTGCCGGGTCAGGTCTCCGCTGCTGCTGCCGCTGCTGCCGCCGCCGCTACAGCTTCGGTGCCGAGTCCGGTCTCCGCCGCTGCTGCCGCTGCTACAGCTCCGTTGCCGCCAGCTCCGCCATTAGGCCTCGGCGCAGACGGAGACGGGGGATACGACCGAAGAAAAAGTCGCATCCCCCGAAGGAAGAGGCCAAAGCATGTTTCTCCCACCACACCCACATACATACACAACTTAATAAAACAAAATTAACTAAAACATGGCAAAGAACAAAACGAAAGAAAAAAAAAAAAACAGACGGACTGCAGGTGGGCCGCAGCTGTTAAGCCAGCGCCGCCATCTTGGGAAATATAGGTGAATGCTGTGTGCTCTGTGTCATTGCAAAATGGCTCACCCCTAGCTCCCCAGCCACAGCCCTAGCCCTCTTGCCCGAAGGTTTCTCCATCCATCATATGGACTGAACAGAGGCATCGGGGAAAATGGATAGTCATTTACCTTACAGTAAACACTTTGTGGTGCTCAGATGTAGTGGTCCTGTCCATCTCCTGATCTCCAGAGAGGAACACCTGGCAGTGAAGTAAAATTTCATTCACTGAAATTCAATGATTTCAGTGAATTATTTCATTTATACTTTATTGATACATTTTTTTACATGCAGTTCAGTAAAGTATTGATTGATAAAGTAAAGTACATAATCCCCGATTAGCAAAGTGTGCAGAAATAGTCCACTCGGACGACATGCAAGTGCCACCAGGTTTTGATGCTATTTTCAAATTCCAGTCTGGTCTGTGCACTCGGTCTCCTGGAGCGGTGCACGACCTAGGCGAGCCCAGGGGGCTGCAGAGCCTCCAACCATTGCCAATGACAGGAATATACAATGAAATATCGGCTCGCCTCACCCGGCAAATCTTCATCATCTATGTCCTGGGGTCGGCTCCCGCAGCACACCTGGAGTGCGTAGAAGGTAAGACCCTGGTTCACTCTCTTAACGACGCTTGCACGTTGCTTTCGTCGTTGCTGGTTTCCTCCATCCTCCTCTTCAGTCTTGGGGAGATGAGCAGGGGCCAGACTTGGCAGCTTCCCTCTGCAAGTCACGACATGCCAGACCTTGCTTATGTCCCGTTGCCTGCCAGTCCTTCGCGGCTCTGATGGGAATCCCCCAGTTCACAGAGGATCACACATACAGCAAGTACAGTGCCAGTAAACACCAAGGAGGCTTCCATTTTTTCTGGAAATGTGGCCAACATGCATGCTTGCTGGTAAAAATGAAGCACAGGGGACCATTCCCAACCATTCGTTTTTTTGATGTTCAAGAGGAGGCTGTTATCCTGGCACCAGAGTGGTTAACCCTCTCAGCCGACAGCTGACTATTATCAAAGGTATAACTATAACTATAAATAGTTAGTAGATAAAGGTGTTAGATATATAAGTTTCATAGTAGCTGAACATACAATTTGATAAGTCTTAATGAAATATATATATATACTGTAATTGGGTGAAATACAACTGATTTTGAAAAGGTCCCTCCCTCCTAGTCTAAGAGTAATAAAGGGAGCGCAGCTAATTGCATAACATCAACATCGGAAGTCGAATTGATGTCAAACCCCACAGACGTGTGGGACACTCATTACAGTGTCGACTACTCTAGACACTGTAATTTCACTTGTTCAATTTTTTTTTAAATCACAATATGTCACAACTATGTTTTTTTTTTTTTTAAGGACAATTGCAAAAGGGATCTACCAAAGGAAGTCAGTAACATAAACGTTCCCCAAATATCCAGAGTCCTGAGGTATGGATTCACCATAATAATTAAGGGTATTAAAATCAGCGAAAATGCAAGACGATAAACAAAAGAAAATGGGAGGAATCACATTCTGTAGCTGGAACATAAGGGGTATTAATGAACCAATCAAAAGGGGCAAGATACTAGCTCAGTTGAAATCATACAACACGGACATAACTTTTTTACAAGAAACGCATCTTAAACACCAAGATGAGATGAGATTGAGGGCGAATTGGATAGGCCAAACATATCACTCTTCACACACCTCGAAATCCAGAGGTACCGCAATTATTATTCGCAAAGGAATACCATTTAAATCAAAGAACATTATATCAGATCTTATAGTTACAGGAGAGATCCATGCTACGCCAATCACCTTGGTAAATATATATGCGCCCAATTTTGATAATCCTCAATTTTTCAATAAAATCTTGAATACAATCGCAGAGTTCAACTACCAAAATGTTATAATTGGAGGAGACTTCAACTGTGTTTTAGACCCGTACTTAGATAAATCGATGCAAAAACAAAGAGGTATTATGAAATCTAAAACAAGTGAACTCTTAAATACATACACAAAAAATACAAATATAACAGACATTTGGAGGATCGCGAATCCGACTGGAAGGGAATACTCGTTTTATTCAACGGTACACAAAACATACTCACGTATAGATTATTTCCTAGTGGATACAAAACTAATCCCTTACACTATGAACCCTAAATATCACACCAATACGATTTCAGATCACTCCCCGCTAACATTCTTTTTAAAACTGGAAGGAATGTCTACGAATAAATCGTTCTGGAGGTTCAACTCGCAAATTTTAAAGACCCACAAGGGAGTATATATCTAAAAAAACAGATGGACTTATTTTTTGAGACAAACGATACACCAGACATACCGCCCACTTTACTATGGGAATCCTTCAAAGCATTTATTAGAGGAGTCATTATCTCATACCAAGCTTTTCAAAACAAAAAGAATAAGAACGAACAAAGACAATTAGAAGAACAAATCAAACTAGATATAGATAATGCTAAAGATCCAACTATGGATAAACATAATAAAATATTAATATTGAAATTTAAACTAAATAAGTTATTATCAGAGATAGTTATAAGGCTATTCCAAATTACAAAACAGGAACACTTTGAATTTGGGGATAAACCCCACAAACTTCTAGCACGCCAACTGAAAAACTGGGAAAAAGACCACGCAATTTTAAAGATTAAATCAGATAGAGGGGAATTATTAACACTACCTAATGATATCAATAAAAGATTCGCTCAATTTTACCAGAATTTATACACATCCAAAACGCTAACAGATAATAATAAAGTTTCAAAGTTCTTGGACAATTGTAATCTTCCAAAACTAGAATTGAAGGAACAAGAGGAACTGGGAGCACAAATTACATCTAAGGAGATAGAAGACACAATAAACACACTAATGGGGCTTTCTCACGGGGCGACTTGACGCAAGATGTAACCAGAGTGGAGTGGTCGTGGTCTAACACGATATCACACGATATAACGGGGGGTAGATAAAGAGTTCCCACGGGTACTCGGCATTTCTATTATTTGTGCGAGTGACTTGTCCGTCTCCCGAGCTTTCCCGTTAAATCTTGAATGAACATTGTGAGCTGTGAAGTGTTGTTAAATCATCACGTGGCACAAATGATGTCACTTTTTTTTTCACACACTATAAATATCCTCCCTTGGTTGAATTGGCTCATTTGGAGACTTGCCTGTACTAAGTAGTTTCGAGTACAGGATGGTGGTGTTTTTCATTGACGCGCTGTATGCAGCAGCCCTCTATGTGAATCGAAGACGCTTGCGTGAAGGCAGAAGGGTGAGATTAATTAAAAAGAGAATTAAGTGGAAGTCTCACTGGGTGAAGTCCATCTTTCAACGGAGACCTCTATTTGGACTATGATAAACTGCTTAATGTGCTGTGCGAAGAGGATAAAAGTGCATTCACAAACTTTGTAAGAATTTCACTCGAGCTAAAACATTAAATGGTTTTCCTGTTGATGTACTAATATATCGTTATATATACTCTCATGAGCACCCGGGAGCCTCCGCAGCCTTCGTCTCCAGCAGGTTCCGTTTTTCTCTGTTTCTGTAATCCTCTCTGGATTTATCGTAAAGAATTTTGTTGAATTGGTACCATTCTACAAGTTCCCCCTCTTGTTCCCTGGTAAAGTTATATGGCCTTACCTTCTGCCATCTTCCCTTTATATATGCGTCTGTTGAGGCTATTCCTACAATGGCTACTGGGGAGGCAATCTGAAATCCACCTTGCTCACCCTCTCCCTGCTCCAAGGAGCCCACAGGCAGTGTTATCTGTGGCATCTCCTGTTGCCTCTCCACCTGTCTCTCTTGCTGCATCTCCTCCTCATTCTCCTGCATGGCAAAAACCTTTCTGACATGCTTTACCCCCTTTCTTTGAGCTTTTCTGGGAGCCATTTCTGCAAGTGTTCCAGTGAAAAAGATTCTCCAACAATGACAATGAGGTGGGACGTCCTCGATGGACACATGTTCCATTGGCGATATTGAGACCACCTTTTGTACTCACCTTCTGTCCCCTCTGTCCAGCTTCCGGGTTCACCGTTCGCAGGAGTTCCCACGGTAAACGCAATAGTTATTACGGATATTGCACTGGCCACTACGTCCATATAATGTTTCAATGTTCAACCACAAGTGTACAAGTTACTCTTGGAGAAATTCAAGCTTGCTTGAATTTTCTCCCGAGTCAACAAGTTACACGAATACCTGCCGTTAGCGCCACGGTGGTCCACGAATGCCGTACGGTTATCGTACAAGGTTCCGACGATGTTCAACTCTGGTTACCTCTTGCGTCAAGTCGCCCCGTGAGAAAGCCCCATTAAAGAATGGAAAAGCATCAGGACCAGACGGATTCAGTAACTAATTTTATAAATGTTTTTACGACATAGTTACACCACGTTTACAGAAAATGTATACATACGCTTTTAAAGAACAAATCCTAGCTGAAACACTAGCAGAATCAACGATTACATTAATACTTAAAAAAGAAAAAGACATAGAAGAACCAGGCTCATATAGAGCTATTGCACTGTTAAATACGGATCAAAAAATATTAGCGAAAACACTAGCTAGAAGACTAAGTAAATATATTAGTAAATTAATAAACGAGGATCAAACGGGATTTATAGCCAAGAGCCACTCATTTAATAACCTGAGACGTCTGCTTAACATAATGCATTCACACAAATCTCAAGAACAAGAGTTATCAATCATTTCATTGGACGCAGATAAAGCATTTGATCAAGTAGAATGGGATTATATGATTAAAGTATTGCAATGATTACAATAGTACGTATGAAATGAAGTATAGTTCCTTCATAGTTATTTAATAATTTCACACAAGATTGTTGGTGCAGACTATTTCAAGATGGATAGTGTAAGCAGCTAAAAGCAGGAGTGAATTCAAATAATTTGTGTCAGGACGACAGATAGCACAATGGGCTAAGAGTTCGGCTGGCGACCAGAAGGTAGCCGGTTTAAATCCCGCTTGGAGTACATACTGTCGTTGTGTCCTTGGGCAAGACACTTCACCCACCTTTGCCTGTAATGGAATGTTACGGCGGCAGGCGCGGGCACACCGCGACGCCCTGTGTCTCCCTTTCAAGGGAGATGCTAAAAATGCATTTCGTTGTCTCTGTACTGTACACTGACAATGACAATAAATTGAATCATTTCATTTTTTTTTTTTTTAATTTCAATTTTCACTCTATAAGGGGGGGGGGGGGGGGGGGGGGTCGGTTAGCAGCCAATAGAATGGAATGTGTCCTTGAATCATCTCCTTGCAACAACAGGAGGCTCAGATAAGTGCATTTTCAGAAGTTATGAAATTTTGTTGAACATGTCTGGGTGGTTGCAGGTAGAATTCTGAATAGTGTTGCATGAGCTATTATCTAACCCAAAGACAATTGGGACTGTGGTCCGATGAAGGGCAATGTACATGTACGTAAACTAGCATCATGTTGTTAATAGCCCATGTCTTATCTACCATTTTAGGCTTATCTGTTTAAGTGTTTCACACACAAA
The DNA here is from genome assembly GCF_028641065.1 of Leucoraja erinaceus. Classification (NCBI taxonomy): domain Eukaryota; kingdom Metazoa; phylum Chordata; class Chondrichthyes; order Rajiformes; family Rajidae; genus Leucoraja; species Leucoraja erinaceus. Next base: position 41,401,373 of record NC_073388.1, read on the forward strand.
TTGGTTTACTGCATGAAACAACAGAGCTTCGAAGGTTTCACGTAGCCTCTCACGAGATTTCGATATAAAATAGAAAGATTAAACAAAAACTTACCGTTTGAAGATTGATCTATATTTTATGAGAAGTTGAAATGAGGGACTACGTGCCCTCCACTCCCAACCCTGAATCTCATAAAGATCATTCGGTAAGTCAAGGGTTATTAATCTTTCTATAGTTTAAGTTTGTGCAAGTGGTCTGTGGTTTCATACAGTTGCTCTGAAGATTGACGCGCATGCGAGCTGGCAGGTTCTTCACGTATTCCCTCACTTCAACGTCTCATAAAATAAAGATCAAACTTCAAACGGTACGTTTTCATTTAATCTTTCTATTATAGTCCAGAAAAGTCTGATTAAAGATAGTCAGAGGGTCTCCTATAAGGTAGATGGCAGGTCAGAACCGGCTCTCTAGTTGCTGATAAAGAGCAGGGAAGAAACTGTCCCTGAAACTGGATGTCAGTGTTTTAACATTTCAGTACCTCTCACCTGAAGTGGGAAGGGAGACGGAGGAGTATCTGGGATGAGACTTGTCCTTAAATGTGCTGGTGGCTTTTGCGAGGAGGCGTAAAGTATATGCATTTATTCTGCTTCTACAGCTCCCTACAGTTGAGATTTGCAAATATCCATCATCTTCTGGGAGAAATGTTTCCTCATCATCTGAAATGGGTGATTCCTTATGATCCCTGGTTTAGATATCCAGCCAAGCAAATGTTTCCAATCCATCAATTTCCTTCAGTATTTCATACATTTCAATGAGATCGCCTCTAATTCATCCTCAACTTTTCTTCATTGGTCAACTACTTCAGACTAGGAATCAAGCGGTGCAGATAGTAGAGATGATGCTTCACAGGTGCGGTCTGTGTGTAGTTTGCACATTCTCTCTGTGATTGTGTAGGTTTCCTCCGGGTACTCCAGTTTCATCACACATCCCAAGACGTGCCGATTTGTAGGTTAATTTGCCTCTTTAAAAAATGGCTCTGTGTAGAGAGTGGATGAGAAAGTAAGATAATATAGAACCAGTGTGATTGGGTGATCAATGATTGCCATGCATGTAATAGGCTGAAGGGCTACTTCCATTATTTATTATTTCATGATTATTTATCATGCATTCTTCCTTAAATATGGGGACAAGAACTGCATGCAGTACTCCAACTTTAGTCTCGCCAATGTAATGTAAAGTTGCAACAGAATTTCCAAATTATTATACTCCTTATCTTTTTCATAAAGCCCAAGCCTGATGACTTGCTGTTACTGTGTTTGTACAGTTGGTAATATCATTTCACTTACATAATAAGTTGCTTTTTAATTTTTTCGTCCAATGTGAAAAACCTGACATTTTCCCACATTATTGTACTATCTGCCTGGCCACTCACTAACATACAGTAAAAATCCAATAATCCACTATCCGACTGTTGGAAATCCTAATGGTTTAGCATCTGGATCACCTGAATCACAGAAGCATGAAAATGAATTAAATATATTTTCTAGTACTGAATTCCCAATTGCAGGAGAATCCAATGATCTTGAGAATATCACATTTTGAGATTTTAAAAATCAAGTCTGTAATTTATCCCATCAGATAAAGCACACAAAGAAGTTTAATTTGACACCTAATTCACTTTCATATCTTCAGTATTAAAATGGTTATAGCCATTTTCATACTCGGAAATTAGCAACTTGTTCCCTATTGCTTTTCCATTGACTTAACACAAACGCTGTGATCGAGGACAGTCAAAAGCCCATAACTTTCTTAAAAATCAAGAGAACTGAATGACATTTTCAGTTATTATGAAGCATTCTGAAACAAATATCAAACATCTTACTTGAATGACCTGAAATTAAAGCATATCATTAGTCAATTACCTAATTGAAGTTAATTACAAAATTGACCGTTCTGACTGAAATAGTAATAAACACCCAGACTGCCTTGAAAATTCAAAAATGTGATATTCTCAAGATCAGAAATATTATTATTATTATTATTATTATTAATAATATTAATGTATTATATGCTGTAAGTCCGTAACAGATAGGTAAATAAATTACAATTTCTAGCAAAAAGACCAAGTCTTTATGGAGAAGATCAGTAGCTAGCTGGTACATTGGCATATCATAATCAGTAGCATCATCATACTCATCAGATTATAACCAATAAGTAACTCTGTACATCTTGTTTTTCCTCAACTTTTCAATTTTGGCATAGTAAATTACAAGTTTTTGCTCTTCAAACCACGCATGGCATGCCTTTCTGCCCACTACTTTCCCATTAAGAATGTCCTGTAGATTCCATTTCTTAAGAAAATAATATATTTAAAAAAAACCTAAGTATCCAAATAATCTCATTCACACAAGAATTCACAAAATAACATGATTTGTAAATCTCACTATCATGAATTTATGCCAGATGGAAGGAATTTAATTCCCATAAATTAATCTAGAAACATCCACAATATAATTTAAATTATTTTTTTGCCCAATATATTGGACTAAAACTGATATTTAGTATAAAAATATTGACTATGGGTAGACAATAACACAAAATATAGACGATTTAGATGTTCTTATGACATGATTGTCCAAAAAAAGAGCATTTAAATCATCTTGCGAGTGGCTTTTTCTGGAACGCGATCGATTGGAACGTTGCATTTGCAGTGAATTTGAACCCCATATCGGCAGGAAAAACACTGCCGGTTCGTATGGGACCCAAATCACATTTTCGCATCGTAAAATTTGATTAAAGCCATTCCAAGAAACAAGATAATATGTAAAATAAACAACTTACATTTTGTTTTGTCCCATTCATGCGATCCCTCACGCTGTAGGCGTTGAGGGCGTTAGAAGTAGCTTTTTATTTTAATGTAATTATTAAATTGTCTCGCGATGAAATTAAAAAAATAAATCGGGAATGGAAGTCGGATCGATTTTTCTTCAGCAGCTAGCAGCCCGAGGAAGTCGGCCTCTGATAAGTAGTAGAAAACGGCATTTTAATCCCGCGACCCCCCCCCCCCCCCCCCCCACCTCAAAGGCGCCAAAGTCGCGCACAAGGCCAGTAGCAGAACTGCAGCGCTGCTGAAGGTAAGTTTGGTAACTTCGCTAGTCAAAGGCGCTTTATTGTACAAACATAGTGATTTTTTTTGTTGCACTCAGTTCAGTGAAGTATTCCCATACATAAGCACAATCCCCGATTATCATGCTTCGATTTGGCTCCAGTTTTAAAGTCCAGATTAATCCACACCCTTGGTCTCCTGGAGAAGCACACGATCCAGACGAGCCCCAGGCTGCTGCTTCCAATTGCCACATCCCTCGTGCGTCACCCTCACCTCAATGATTGTATAGTAAACTATTGTCCCTCTCCTCATCCAACCACCATCAACTTATTTGCACCGGGATCATCTCCTGCAGCTGACCTTAAGGGCGCGGAAGATAAAACCCCAGGTCCATATCTTACCGGCCCTTGATCTTGTTCCACCATCATCTATCCTCCTCTCCAGTTTTCCAGGGTTCTGGCGATGAGCCAATCACAGTCTATCCTTCTGTCTTGTGGCCCGCTGGTCGTTCCTAGCTCCAATGGGAACCCCAGCTCACAAAGGATCGCACTTACAGTAGGTGCGAGTAAACAGCCGGGAGGCTTCCATTCTAGAAGTCTGGCAACGTGGCCAATGGACAGGCTTGCAAGTTAGAATGAGACACAGGGGACTATGACCCACTCCCAATTCTACTGGCAAATGTCCAGTCACTAGAAAAGAGGGGGCTTAAGGGCAAGGCTGCTTTATCAAAGGGAGAAGGGGAATGAGGTGTGCCATTTCACAGAGACGTGGCTCACCCCCATCTCCCCAGACTCAGCCCTGCAGCTCTTGGGTTTATCCAGCCATCACCTGGACAGAGCAGAGGCATCGGGGAAATGGAGAGGTGCTGCTGGTAAACTCTTCATGGTGCTCATATGTAGCGATCCTTTCCAACACTGCTTTTCGCGTCTGGAACTGGCAGTGAAGTGCCGCCTCTTTACTTCTCAAGGGAATTCAATGATTTATTTCAATTATACTTTATTGTCACATGTACCTAGGTATAGTGAAATGCTTTGTTTTGCACACAACCCACCAAAATCATGAAGCAGACCTCACCTAGGTATCGCTAGTTGATACTCCTGGCCATGTTTTGGTGCCGACTAAGTTACAAAAGTTCACCAAACATGCCTATCTATTGCTTGCCCCACATGTGGCAGCAGGATTGCCCCTCCCCCACCCGTTCTCCTTCATTCTTGGTGCTCCTCCCCCCCCCCCCCCCCCCCCCTTCCCGGTCCAGAATCGTTCTCAGCCCTTCTTGATTGCTCTTGAACGGTCCTCATCGCTCTCCAGCGGCTCTCATCATTCTCCGACAGCTCTCCCACAATCCTCCTCTCCAATGGCTCTTCGATCACCCTCTTTACTCTTGTTTCACACCTCCATTCTCTCCGATGGCTTTGTTCACTCTCCAACAACCTTCCTCGCTCCTCGACAATCTCCTCGCTTGCGATTCCCTCCTCGCTTTCGCGCCGTGGGTCCCGTCTATGCCCTCATTGGGTGAACTGGGCCTACTAGAGGACTTGGCTCCAGTCACGGGGAACAGTCCGGGGCACGCAGTTCATCTCCATCATCATGACCACGGTATACTCCAGTCAGGCCTTTGTCTAGCACTGAAGCAACAAACAACATGCAACATACAACTACACTTTTCCATTCATAGACTATGGACCGTCAACCGTCACTGACCGACCATAAAGATATGATATGGAAGATGGCCGGACACGAGGAAGAAGAGAGATAAGGGAATGCTGTGTGCTCACAGTGACATGGCTCACCTAGACTCAGCCCTCCAGCCCAAAGGTTTCTCCAACCATCACATGGACAGAACAGAGGGCATCGGGGACAATGAATAGGAACATCTGGCAGTGAAGTGAAGCCTCTTTATTTATCGAGGGAATTCAATGGGTTCAATTAATTATTTCAATTATACTTTATTGTCACATGTGCTTAGCTATGGTGAAATGCTTTGTTTTGCATATAATGCCGGTAAAATCATGTAGCAGACCTCATTTAGGCAATTCACGTGTCACCACGATTTGGCACCAACAAAGTTACAAAAGTTCACCAAACATTTATATCTACTGCCAGCCACTTCCCCCCTCCCCCAATTATGTCACATTGATTCACAGCAGCCTACAACACTCCAGCCCTTCATTTTCGGTGCTGGGTCCTCCATCATTCTCGGGGGTCTTCCATGCATTCCGGCTGGCCTCTCCGGTCTCCGACGGCCTTCCTTGTTCTCCAATGGTTTCTGTCGGCTCTCAGACGGCCCTCCTCTCTCAGACAGCCCTATCCAACAGCCCTCCTCACTCTCCAACGGTTCTCCTCACTCTACAGTGGCCCTCCTCACTCTCCGACGGCCGACCTTGCTCTCCAAATGTCTTCCTCATGCTCCAATTGTCCTCCTCACTCGACGATTGTAGGAAATGATCAGATTAGAATCCATAGTCTTTTATTAGGAACTACGGAGGAAAACAAGGTGCTTTCATCTCAATGCATTCAGCTAGTCTGACTGGAAAGAGAGATAGAGCTCACTAATAAGCCTGTGGGCTGACCAGTAATATGAGTGACATTGTGGCGGCTCCCAAGGGTCGTGCCATCATACTGTCGAACCCCTCGGCACGGGAGTGGTTCAGTCCGGAGGCGGCCCTTAACCAGAGGGTTTAAAGGCAGGGGTTTGGGTGCCATCTTTCTCTTGTTTGGTCTTCCCTACAACCGGGAGGAACATAATAAAAGGTGCCTCTCAAAACACTGGACTTTGTGCTTCCTTTTGAGACACGCACTACATTGGTGACCCCCGACGCTCCATTGGTGTCATGATGGAGAGAAGAGAAAGCCCTACCTCCTCACAGGCCGGCCCGGCCCTGTCTCTGTACGCGGTCTCATTGAAACTGCCCAACTTCTGGACCACCCGGCCGCTCATCTGGTTCCAGCAGGCGGAGGCCCAGTTCAACCCGCGGGGCATCACGGTCAATGCCACCCGCTTCTATTACCTGGTGGGGGCCCTCGACCAGGACACGGTTGAAGAGTTCATGGACTTCCTCGCAGCCCCCACAGACACTAATCAATATCTCGGCCTTAAGGAGCTCCTGCTCCAGATTTATGGCCTAAGCATGATGGAGCGTGCTGCTAGGATCCTGCATATGGAAGGCCTAGGCGACCGACGGCCATCTAACCTCCTAAAGGAGATGGTGGCTCTACTGGATGGGCACACGCCGTGCCTGTTATTCGAGTACACCTACCTGCATCTGCTGCCGGCCTACATTCGTCTGCAGCTCACAGACACCTCGTTTGCCGACCTCAGGGCCCTCGGGAGGTGCCCAGACACGCTGTGGATGGCGCGCCCTGATGATGTCAGCGCGCGGGCCGTCAGCAGGGACAGGGTCGGGCTGAGACCGACGCGCCCTGATGACGTCAACGCGCTGGCCGTCGGCAGGCACGCCGATGACATCACCCCGGCAGCTCCCGATTTCCTCCGGTGGGTCGGGGGAGCTGTGGAAGGAGTGACAGCTCCAGCCTGACGGCCCGTACAATTGCCCCCAGCGGCAGGAGGGGTACTGCACCTGCAGTCCAGCACCAGCAAGCTGCAGGCACCACCAGCAGGAGCAGGCAAGCTCCAAGTAACACAAGCTTGAGGCGCTGGTCCTGCCCCCTTCGCTGGCCAACATTTGTTCTGGTAAGCGGGGCTCCGTCCTCGCCACGGCGAATGGCAGCCCCATCCGCACATATGGAGTGCGCATGGTTCAGATCGTGTTCGGCTCCTGCCATTTCTCGGGGCGGTTAACCATTGCCGACGTCTCCCAGCCATCGCTCGGGGCTGATTTCCTCCGGGCGCATTCCCTCATGGTGGACGTCAGGCGTCAGCGTTTGGTCAACGCCGCTACGATGGAGCCGATCACGTTGCGTTTGTATCAACCGGTGGGATGGCCCCAGGCGTCCGTGGACTCCCGCTTCGCACGGATCTTGGCCGCGTTCCCAGACATTCTGACCGCGCAGTTTCGATCATCGACCCCCAGCCACGGAGTGGTGCATTTTATCCAGACTACTGGCCCACCACTCCATGCACGAGCACGCCGACTGCCGCAGGATAAACTGCGTCTGGCATGGCAGGAATTCCGCATAATGGAGACCTTGGGATCGTCCGCCCTTCGAGCAGCCCTTGGGCGTCCCCACTCCACATGGTCCCTAAGTCGAGCGGGGGCTGGTGACCTTGCGGGGATTACCGATGGCTGAACACCGCAACAACAGCGGATCGATACCCCGTACCCCACATCCAGGACTTCACCGCCCATTTGCCTGGGGCCACAATATTTTCAAAAGTGGATCTGGCACGGTGTTATAACCAGATCCCGGTTCATCCGGATAACGTACCCAAGAGGGCGATCATCACGCCATTCGGACTTTACGAGTTCACGCGGATGCCGTTCGGCCTCAAGAACCTTTCAACACCTAATGGACGGGGTTTCTCGCGACCTCGGTTTCGTGTTTGTGTACCTGGACGACATCCTGGTGGCCAGCCGCTCGCAGCAGGAGCACTGCGCCCACCTTCGGCAGCTCTGTCAGCGGCTCAGTGAGCATGGTTTGGCCATCAACCTCGACAAGTGCCATTTTGGTGTAACCGAGATTGACTTCCTCGGCCCCTGCGTGACTGCGCAAGTCGCGGTTACCCTGCCTGACAGGGTCGACGCCATCCGTCGGTTTCCCCGCCCACGCACGGTGCGTGGCTTGCAGGAGTTTGTCGGCATGGTGGCTTTTTACCATCGTTTCGTGCCATCCGCGGCCCACATCATGCGGCCTTTGAATCAACTTCTGGCGGGCGGGCAGAACAAGAACATTGAATGGACCCACGAGGCAGGGGCAGCTTTTGACGGCGTGAAGGAGGCCCTTGCTCGGGCCATACTGTTGGTGCACCCGCGGGAAGATGCCCCGACTGCTCTCACGGTGGACACCTCGGAGTCGGCGGTTGGTGCTGTGCTGGAGCAACTGACAGGCGGAGGTTGGTGGCCCCTGGCCTTCTTCAGCCGGCACCTCAACAGTGCGCAGTCGAAATACAGCGCGTTCGATCGCGAGCTCGTGGCTCTGTACCTGGCAGTGCGCCATTGTCGCTACTTCCTGGAGGGACGCCCTTTCACCGCCTACACGGACCACAAGCCGCCCATTTTCGCTCTGGCGAAGGTTTCCTACCCCTGGTCCGCACGACAGCAGCAGCAATTGGCCTACATATCGGAGTATACAACATCTATCCGCTACATCGAGGGGAAAGAGAACTGGGTGGCTGATGCATTGTCCCGCCCCGCTATCAACGCCGTGTTCGAGGTGGCACCCGGAATTGACTATCCTGCTCCGGCAGAGACACAGCTCACGGACGATGAGGTGCCATCTCCGTCCTCCGCCTTGAGGATGTCCCTCTCGGTCCTGGGGTAGTGGCAATCCTGTGCGATGTGTCGTCCGGTCAGCCACGCCCCATCGTCCCTGCAACATGCCGCCAGAGGGTGTTCGAGGTGATCCACGGACTGGCACCTGCATTCCGTGCCAGACGGCAAAAATCCAGCCCCATGTCCGTGCGCCTTTCCAGGTGTTTGGTCTACCTCACCGGCGATTCGACCATCTCCACGTAGACATTGTAGGGCCTCTCCCGCCGTATCACCCACCTTCTTACAATGGTAGACCGCTTCACGCGGCGGCCGGAGGCCATTCCACTGGCCGATACTTCAACAGCTATGTGTGCTCGTGCGTTGTCGTGGATTGCTTGCTTCAGGGTGTCGGCGCACATCTCCTCAGACTGGGGCCACAGTTCACCTCCGAGCTGTGGTCAGTCATGGCTCGCTTGCTGGGGGTGCGGCTACACCACACCATGGCTTACCACACGCAAGCTAACGGTCTGGTGGAGAGATTCCACTGGCAGCTAAAGGCAGCACTGAAGGCACGATTCTCCGGCCCGGGCTGGGTGGATGAGTTGCCGTGGGTCATGCTGGGCATCCGGACTGCTCCCAAAGAGGACTCATTATCGGCGGAGCTCGTATACGGGTCGCCACTCACGGTGCCCGGGGAGTTCGTGCCGTCGGCGCCGGGGCAGCAGGGAACGCCCTCATCTACCCTAACGCGCCTTCGTGAGCGAGTTGGCAGGCTCGCACGGGTCCCGACTTCCCGCCATGGGACATTTCGCCCACACGTGCCATCAGCCCTCAGGGACTGCCCATACGTCTTCCTGCGCCGTGATGCCCACCGGACGCCACTCCAGATGCCGTACGAGGGCCCGTTCCGGGTGCTAGAACACGGGCAGTCGACATTTGTCCTGGACATAGGGGGGCCGGCCGGAGGCAGTGTCGATGGACCGTTTGTAGCCGGAACACCTGGACATTGACCAGCCGGTGCTGGTTGCCCAACCTCAGCCTCGAGGGCGCCCCCCTTCACGGCTCCCTCCGCCTGTCACTCCACCTGTCCTCCCGCCGGTCCCTCGACCTATGCCTCCGCAAGCCCCACGATCGGCTGACTTCCGCACGCTGGCCGGCCGGGTCGTGCGCCCGTGGTTCTGGGGGGGGGGGGGTCCTGTGGCGGCTCCCAAGGGTCGTGCCATCATACTGTCGAACCCCTCGGCACGGGAGTGGTTCAGTCCAGAGGCGGCCCTTAGCCAGAAGGTTTCAAGGCAGGGATTTAGGTGTCATCTTTCTCTTGTTTGGTCTTCCCTACAACCGGGAGGAACATAATAAAAGGTGCCTCTCAAAACACTGGACTTCGTGCTTCCTTTTGAGACCCACACACTACAACATAAGGAATGTGCAGCAAGCATAATCTGTGTGGTAACATATATATAGTATCGACACACTAATCTACATCCCCCCTCTTAAAGAATTAAATGCAAATGCAAAACTACTGAATACTACAAAGGATTAAATGCAAATGTATACTGCTGATTATATAAACCACATAGTATGTGGCAATAAATTGGAGGAAGTTCAAACATAGCTTGGGTACTTTACGGTGGGCTTACAAACAAGACCAGCAGGCGTACGGTACAGTCCTGCATCTCCTCCCATCACCGGGGACATGTTCGGTGGTGAAATAGTTGTCGGGGATTGAAACGGCACTCCCGGAGACGAAACAGGAGACTTTGGCACAGGTGGAGGTGGCGTGGCCATTGGCAAAGTAATCGGATCAGAAACAGGTTGTCGTGCTGGTGCAGTTGGGCCGATGCCGGTGGATGTGGATGGAAGTACACTTGTGCGGTCAGGATAGTATGGTGGTGCTGGCTCATTCACAGGCAGGATATGTTGTCTATTGCGTCTGTTGGTTCCGCCATTGACATTGACCAAGTATGAACGTGGCTCGAAGGTAGTTCCAGAAATTACACCGAGGCTGGCCTGACGGTTTGCAGACACACCACTTGTCCCTCGGCCAGTGGAAGTGATCTGTTCGTTTTCTCATACCACCCTTTCTGAATGAGGCACTTTTGTTGTAGTTTGGACTGGACTTTTGATGGTGGGGACACTGGTGCAGAGCCCGTTTCGCCGCATGTAATATGGCTTTGATCTACCTTGACATCAGACGCTGAGCGGGTGAATCCAATATTGGGTACCGGGAGGTGTTGCACAGGTTAAGTAGCTCCAGGTACACATCTGATTTTGCTCTGTGGGATTGTTCCATTAATTGTTTGGCACTCCTGATGGCACGTTCCGCTAGTCCATGCAACTGAAGGTATTCAGAGCTGATGGTGATGTGTCTCCAGCATGTAGCAAAGTCTTTGAAGTACTGGCTGGGAAATTGACTGCCATTATCAGATAGTAGTTGACATGGAGCTCTGTGGTCGGATAAATGGTGTGCCGGCTTCTGAACTACCCCAAGAGAAGTGGAGCTACAAGAAGATCGATGTCAAACTAACCAGAATACGAGTCGACAAGAACCAGGTATTGTTTGTCATGCCACTCAAATACGTCAATTGCCACTATGGACCATGGGAGGGCAGGAACTGGGCGTGAGAGAAGTGGATGCTTTTGTTGATGTGGTGCCAAACAGTTGCACACATCACAGGATTCTACTTTCTCATGAATGTCATGCCACACCAGTAAAACATGTTTTTTGCTCGCAGGACAGTTGAAAAAATACTTGCTGTGTAGAGAGGCAGGAACTACAGCTTTGTGGCCCTTTATGATAATGTAATCTTGTAGTACTAGTTCATCATGGACAGCAAAGAAGGGTCATAAAAACATAGAAATTAGGTGCAGGAGTAGGCCATTCGGCCCTTCGAGCCTGCACCGCCATTCAATATGATCATGGCTGATCATCCAACTCAGTATCCCGTACCTGCCTTCTCTCCATACCCCCTGATCCCCTTAGCCACAAGGGCCACATCTAACTCCCTCTTAAATATAGCCAATGAACTGGCCTCAACTGCCCTCTGTGGCAGAGTTCCAGAGATTCACCACTCTCTGTGTGAAAAAAGTTCTTCTCATCTCGGTTTTAAAGGATTTCCCCCTTATCCTTAAGCTGTGACCCCTTGTCCTGGACTTCCCTAACATCGGGAACATCGGGTCGAACTGGAAGTGGTAGATTGTATTGCTTGTCAGGCCAACCACGCTTAATGACAGAGGAGAGCGATCGTAAGGTATGGTCAGCGGCAGTGTGGGCTACCAAGTCTTCCAAGCAGAATGAGGGAATAAAGGAAACAGTCATAACCACAAAACCGTCATCTGGTGTGGATGAACCCTCACAAGTCTTACGAGGAGCACGCGAGAGGGTGTCAGCCAGGTGCATGTCCTTGTCACGTTTGTAGGTTCGAACAATGTCATACTTCTGAAGCTGTAGCAACATCCGTTGAACGCATCCTGGAGAGGCGTGTATTGGTTTGTTCAAGATGCTGATCAGAGGTTGATGGTCAGTTTCAATCGTGACCGTTTTCCCGAAGATAAAGTCATTAAACTTCTTGCATGCGAAAATGACCGCTAGCAGCTCCTTTTCAATCTGGGCGTAGCGTTGCTCTGTGTCTGTCATAGTGCGCGAAGCATAGGCAACAGGCCTGTTGCTGTCACCATCATCTTGGAGGCAAGTTGCTCCTAAACCATACTGTGAGACATCACAAGTCAGTGTGACTGATAATTTAGCATTAAAGTAGGTGAGAGTGAGGGTACAAGACATCTGTTGTTTAAGAGTGTCAAACGCCCTCTGATGTTGCTCATGCCAGGCTCAGTGTCTTTTGTGGGTTAGCTGGCGCAGTGGGGCCGATAGGTTTCAATGAAGTTTGGAATAAATTTCCCCAAGTAATTTACCAAGCCAAGGAATCTCTGCAGGCTGAGCACGTCTGTGGGTGCTGGTAACTCGTTGATAGCCTCAAACCTGTTTTTGATGGATCGGGTTTGAGACCGTCTTTAGTGAACACATGGTCTACGTAGTTCACCTTAATTACTTGGGATAGTGTGGTCGCTTAATGGCAGTGTTTAAATCTTTAGGATTGATGTAAATCCGTATTTTTTCCTTATTCTTTTTTGTTGCTACGGCCATGGTTTGAGACCCAATCAGATGGGTCAGCGATGAGGGCAATCACACCCATAGTCACCATTCTATTGCGTTCACCTTGTACCTGGTCCCGCATGGCATGGGGAATCCAGTGTGCCGGACGTACAACTGGGAGTAGGTCGGGGTCAGTCGTGATTGGGTACTTGACAGGTAATTCGCGTAGCTTGTCGTCAAACAGACTTTTGTATTGTGTCAGGATTTGTTGAGTGCAGCCACATGTAGCTGACAGTTGATAGACAGATGTACTGAAGGTGACCAGACCCATGTCATTACAAGCATCAATGCCTTGCAGAGAAGGCACTTTTTCTTGGACAATAAAGAAGCTCAGGCTGTGGACACATGAATCAAGATAGAATCGTAGCTCGACTTGACCGATAAGGTGCACTGCGCCACCTGCAAATGGAAGTAGAGTGGCGGCCGTGTGATTCATTACCTCGTTTTTCCTAATCTATTTTCAGATGAGGATAAAACGTTGCAACGAGCCCGTGTCGAGTTTAACAACAACATTCATTCCGTTAATGAGAGTGTAGATGGTTTATGCATGCAACCTATAATGTAGCTACCTCATCACCATTAACACGCCTCATCATATCAGTATAACTATGATATCCTCCTCTTTCTTCCTCCCATTTTGTCCTGGTACGCCTGTAGGCTGGATGCAGGCAGTGCTGGGACGTGTGTGCCATGTGCTTTAATAAAGGCTCTAGTAAAGGTTACAGTGTGTCAGACTAGACTCCTTTATATGGTGTCAGATAGTTACGCTCGCGCCTCCCATTTACCGGTTTTCTTTTCATTGTTTCCCGGTGTTCCCTGTTAGTTTTTCCCTTCAAATGGCCTCCTCATGCCGGAAACCATCTCCCCTGGTCTTTGATGCCGACATTGCGGAGCGATGGGCTACTTTTGTGATGGACTACACCCACTTCGTTAACATTGTGCACAGGAATGACCCAGCTGCGGTCCGTGCCTCCCTCCTGCTTAATCTGGCAGGTCCTGACGCTATGAAGAGAGCTCAGGCTTTCGTCTATGAACCAGCAGTCATGGATGACAACGGCCAGCCCGTCGAGCCAGTTGAATCTGCCGATGACCCGGTATGTCTTTTGCGCAAATTTGCCGAGATTTTTCTCACGGAAGCAACAGCCGGATGAACCTGTCGAGTGTTTCATCGCTGACCTGCGCTACCTTGCTCAGCGGTGCCATTTTGAAAATATGCGCGACCAGCTAACCAGAGAGATTCTCGTTACTGGCATGTTGGACCAGAAATTATGTGCTGATTTGCTGCAACGACCTGACCTGACCCTGACTCAGGCAATGCATGCGTGCCGCATCGCCGAAGTGGTGGCCCCTACGCATGGGGTGAGGGGATCTGACAGCCGGGCTGTCCATATGACTGGCGTTGCAGGGCCGCGCCGTATGCAAGACAACTCTCGCCCTCCAACGCGGCCCGCTCGTACATCTCGGGACCCGCGGTCTCAAAAGTGTCCTAATTGTAACTATGTCCACCCCGTGCAGTCCCAGTGCCCGGCTTTCGGAAAATCCTGCAATTACTGTAAAAAAATGAACCATTTTGCAGCTGCATGCCGCTCCCGTGGGAATGTGCCACCAGCTACTAGGCGAATCCTAAACAACCTTCAGCAACGTGATAGTGAGATGGATTCTCAGTCCACTGTCGACACTGCCCCCGACTCTGAGCTCGGATATTCCATGGGAGAGTCAAGTGTTTACACAGTCCTTCACAGCCGCTCTCGCCTCCCCGATCCTTCTGTGCTCATTACGGTGAACAACAAGTCATTTTCTGCTAAGCTCGATACTTGTGCAAAAGTCAACGTTATGTCAACATTGCTTTTCAACCAGATAAGGAATAATGAGCTGTTGACTGCCGATCGCTTTTTTGCGTGCCTATGGCGGAGAGGAGCTAACACCTGTGGGGAGGGCTACCTTCCACTGTGTGCTGCAGAAATCATCCCGTGACCTGTCCTTCTTTATTCTGGATTGCGACTGTGTCACTTTGCTGAGCAACCAGACCTGCCAGGATCTCGGTCTGGTATCTTTGGACCGGACGGTCCACGAGGCACAAGCTGTGATGGATCCGCTATCTGAGTATCCACACCTTTTTGACGGCAAGCTGGGGAAGCTGCCGCTGGTGTACAAGATTGCAACTGACCCCTCCGTGGTGCCTGTGATCCGCCCACCGCACAGAGTGTCGTTCGCCATGAAGGGCAAGGTGGAGGCTATGCTAAAGGACATGGTCGACATGGGAGTGCTGGCGTCTGTCAGCGAGCCCACCGAGTGGGTCTCCACCATGGTTGCCACGATGAAAAAAGGAAGACGAGATACGGGTGTGCATTAACCCCAAGGACTTGAACTTGACGATCAAGCGGCCCCACTACCCAATGCGGACCGTTGAAGACGTCGCTGCCCAGGTCGGACAAGCCACGGTGTTTTCCGTCCTCGATGCCAGGAGTCAATTTTGGCAAATACCCCTGGACAAACGCTCCTCTGACTTAACAACCTTCGGTACACCCTTCGGCAGGTTCAAATTCTTGCGGATGCCGTTCGGCATCAACTCCGCTAGTGAGGTATTCCAGCGATCTATGGAGCAACTGTTTGCAGGTCTGCCCTGTGCGATTATTGTGGACGACATTCTGGTCTACGGCAGAGATGTGGCTGAGCATGATCGCCACCTCCGAAGAATTCTGGACCGCGCACGGCAGGTAAATCTCAAGTTGAACCCGTCAAAATGCCGTTTCCGTGCACTCGCTCGGGTCGGATTGTCAAAGCTCCGGCTCGATACAGACTTCGTTTAGATTCGCAGGTCCTGTATAATTAACCTGCTACTTTTACAACCTTGTTTAAATTGTATGGGAAAGGATGTAGATGGTTTATGCATGCAACCTATAATGTAGCTACCTCATCACCATTAACACGCCCCATCATATCAGTATAACTATGATATCCTCCCCTTTCTTCCTCCCATTTTGTCCTGGTACGCCTGTAGGCTGGATGCAGCCAGTGCTGGGACGTGTGTGCCATGTGCTTTAATAAAGGCACTAGTAAAGGTTACAGTGTGTCAGACTAGACTCCTTTACAGAGAGTGACCATAGGATCTTGATGTTTACGAGACAAATCCGACAAGGAATAGATGTTGATATCTAGTTTCTCGTTAGCAGACAGTATGTCCACGTTAGTCAGAGGAGCTTTCGTGGGAGCCGCATAGGAAGGCTCTGGATCTAAGCTCTCAAATTGTAGTAGGTTGACGGATTGCTTTGCGAACGGCAACAATGAATGAAATGATTTCTGCGTTTACAGAAGTGGCAGTTTTCCATAAGCCGGGCATTGTTCACGAATGCCTGCATGCTCCCAGTTCCATCGGCATTTTCTACCGGATTGCCGGTTCGCTTCAGGATTTCTGAGGTTTTTAGGTCCCCCGGCGCCCCTCCGCGACGCACGGCGCTCTCAGCGAGGTTTTGCTAATCCGGCCCCAACGCACGGCTATGTCTAATTTGTCAATCCCTTTTGATGGCGGTAGATTTTAGCCTAGTCAGGCCCACGCGCCACACTATT
This sequence comes from Leucoraja erinaceus, assembly GCF_028641065.1. NCBI lineage: Eukaryota > Metazoa > Chordata > Chondrichthyes > Rajiformes > Rajidae > Leucoraja > Leucoraja erinaceus. The sequence goes on from NC_073388.1 coordinate 41,417,542, forward strand.
TAGCCCTTTGAATGAAGATAACACCGCGACTGGCATCGCCCGCCCGGTTGGCGGATGCATCCTTTCTGTTGGACCCACCGACAAGGTTCGTTCACCCCGCTTGTGATGGAAAATTTGGTTCCACGCCTGCGGCCCCCAGCGTGTAGCTCAACGGCCCCATGTTATCTCCCCCAACGCCACAAGCCATATTTTTTTTTAGTGTTTGTCCGCTACACCCCAGCTGTAGGCGCGTGGGAGGCGATTCATTTGGAAAAAACGCCTTTCCCCCTCCGCGCGAGGCACCCCTCCTGGGACCCCCCTTGATCCGTGGGCGACCCAAAATTCACAACCCCCTTCCGCCCCCACACCACACAAGCCATACCGAGAGTTCACTCCACACAACATTCACATTTGGACCCACTAATATCAAACAAAAAATAGTCAAGGAAGCTAGCCCTGTACACACGCCCCTCATTTATACCCCACGCGTGCACGCAGACTCGCAGCTCCGCAGCACGCCCGCCTGGCGTCTCCCTTGCGAGCCCCCTTGACAGAATCCCGTGCACTTTGCGTACCAACCCCGGTATCGCGCCACAGGGTACTAAGGTGGCGTATACCGTTGACCTTATCCCTTCTATTCTGCACTTTGACTGCTCTTTTGTCTTTTTTGTTGGCTGTACTCCTTGTTTTCTCACGTCGGATGACCACTGAAGTCACAGTCAAAATTCTTTGGTATCAGATCACAGTAAACGTAATCTGAATTCAAGCCCCTAATCCAGTCCAAGTGGTAGAACCCATTACATACGATTCAGGCATACTAGACAGCCACAGCTTGCCTACTCCAGTACCATAGCATTAGGCAGGAACCTGCCCCAGCAGCCTGACGTAAATCTACCATAGAACGTACAGGACAGATACGAGCTCCCAGTGGTTTATTGAGTTTTTTCAATTTTCTCAAGAGACTGGGGTTGCAATACAGCCAGATCTGATTGATCAAAGTTGAAGACATGCTTGTTTGGCTACAGGCACTAGGTCCGGCTGTGGAGATCTCCTTCCCCAGTGGCCCATGGCACCAGCCCAAATGCTTGGATTTCGCCCATTGGTGTCGTGACGTTGCTCATCGCGTACGCTCGGCCTACATCCAGTCCTCTGGACTGTATTTTGTCTAATCGCGTGCGGTTGCGATCTGAGGCCTGCCAGCAGGTTTCCGGTCGCGGGTCTTGTCCTACTTTCTTCTGTCGGCTTCACGTCCCAGTTCTGGTACTTTATTTGTGCTATTTATCATGCACTCTGACGTACAGGATAATTCATTTTTGGGAAACAGTTCGCTGCAAGGAGAATTCTTGAGATACGCATACATCAAAGTACAGTACATGTGTTAGCCACCAACCGTGCAATATGTAGCGACTGATACAGCGTCAGTTCTCCATTTTTTTTAAATGACCCATGCGATCAGTGTGGAGTCTGCCCCCCCCAACTTGCCGAGGTCAGTGGTGTAGCTCGGTCAACGGTTTGCAAGTATGTCAACCTTGCCCTACGGTTTTCAGCCGTGGTGTCCTCCACTAACTGCAGGGCCAAGTTTGTGCAAGACCCTGTCGCACGTTTGTTCGGAAACCACCATGGGGAAAGGTGTCGCAACATGACGTTCAAACAATGTCCTCATCTTGGACCGCACGGGCAAAATGGTGATAGACATCCTCGAGCCCGGGCTGTCTCACCACACAAGCTGCTCACTCTCCTGCAAGGGATGCACGTGCTCTAGCATGGGTTCTATTATTTAACTCTTGCACGTGGTGGTTCCTGGAATGCCTCACAATTCCGCGACGAGGCATTACCAGACTATTCCGGTTCACCGGGTCTACTTCTCCCCGCCCTCTTGTGGGTCCATGGTCCCCGGTCTTCTGTTGTGGATGGTTATCTGGGCCTACACCAGGCAGGTTATATGCATCTGCAACACTTGTTCCCGCTCCGCATTCAGCAGGGAACTCACCGTGACCCTATCAAATTCGGCGAGTCCTGTTTCTCGGGGTCCGTGTGGCGCTGGACCTTCGCGGGCAGGTCCAGTCGCGAAGGGGTGGAAGTCATGGGGAAGCCTAGCACTCGTACCTAGGCATCTTCTCACCGAGTCCTGTCAATGCACGTACTCTTGCTTGGCGTAGGGGGGGGCCTCGGTTGACTCTTGTGAGTTCAAGCAGCTGTCGCCCGGTTCCGCAATCAAAACATTCGACATGCCTCGCCGGACCACTCGGATCCCTTCTGCTGATGCACCGCGCTCGTTGGGTTTGCGCTAACCGGAGGTTCTATAGAGCTTCCAGTTTATTTGTTTACAAAGGTAGCGACTGTTTGATTGGTAGCATGCAAAGATAAGTGGGTTTGCACTTGTGTGTACACGGACCAGATACAATACAGCGCCTTAAATCAGGGGTTGTTAGGTTTTTTGTGTTTTTCATACATGAAATTAAATACTATTATAGGCTCTGAAGTGGAATAGAAATGTTCCTATGGGATTTAAGTTCGTCTTGATCCTGAGAGTACCCCATCAGAATGACTATAGGAGAGAGGGGGGTGCTGATGCTGAGAATCTGGTATAAAGAGGAAAGCGTCGCATGTATCCGAACCCTGTATGATTTGATTGCTTTGATTCAACCTTATTGTCCTTTTGCACTTCAGTAAGAGGACATATCAAATGACTAGTGGTTCCCCAGTCATAGACGAATCAAAAAAACAGAGAAAAACTATTCCCATAGACCACCCCAACAACACCACATATCCCCACAGCGTCACGCAATTCTAGTCCGCCAACTCGCGCGACGAAAGCCGACGTTTCACCAATCCCTGGTGAGTTTTTTAGTCATCTCCTGCTTGTGCTGTGATGTTTCCCTGATGCTGTCACCCGTAAACAACGGGAGGGGAATGGGAAGCCCCCCGTGTTCCGGGTCGGCAACACACTCGCGATAGGCGACCACCAGCACTATCAAGCCGCTACGGCGACCTCGATATGCCAGACCGACCTGACCCGCCACCTCCCTGAGCACGAAAGTTGCACGGCCCCCGAGCGTTGAAAACGACACCCTCATGCCTGGACTCAGCATGTGGCCTGGAACCCACCCTGATCTCGTCGTGGGTGTCCAGATCAGCCCCCCGCTGTACCGAATTCCAAGCCGAGCCTGGTAAGAGATGGCAAAACCTGGCGCCGTGTAGGACCTCGGCCCGGATTGTTGGTGTCAAAAAAGCGTGAGAATGGCCGCCTGGGCTGGGAAGGCTCCCCTAAGGGCCACATTAGCTCTGCGTGTCTGACTCGGCCAGACCTAAACACTAATCCGAGTACTCAAACGACGCTTCGCCCAATGTGAGGCATCCGGGCTCTGCGCTGGCCGTGGCTGGGCATAAAAAAGGTATGCTCTTTCCCGAGCTCCCCAGCAGGAAGAGGAGGCCCGCCAATCTAGTCCAGATAGAGCACGAGTAGGGGGAGTATGGGATAGGCAGCAGGACATCGGATAAATGAGGACCTACATCGGGCAGAAGGTGCAACTCGCACAGATGACTGAAATCCAAGTTCCCCCTTACCTACCATCGGGCCCACATACATCCCCCGCATAAAGTCATCTATCCCAAAAGCAGCAACTATGTCCCACAAGGACAAGATCAACGATAAAAAAGAACGAAAACGTAGTGTAGACTTTAAGGATCGAGCCATCCAGAGAAGCCACTTGTCTTTGAGTCAACTTTAGCTCTAGCCCGTGATGTTGTATCGGGAATGTCGACTTTGTCCACAGGGGTGGTTCGAGGGTACAGTCGCCTATTATTGGTGGTAACCTGTTCAGCACAGGTTCACTATACATAAAACGCAAGCCTATATAGTACTATTAGAGAGTAAGCAATGCTCAATAGACGAGTAGGCCGTGTTATAGCAGTAGTACAACGATAGTATCAAGGGTGCACCAGATTTGCCCACCATTCAGTCAATTTCCCATTCATAACGCTCCTTTATTAGCCAGTAGTGTGTATTCGTAACATATGAGGGAATTCTGTATTTGTTGCGAATTGATTGTTGCAGGGGACCTGATCTGACTAATAAAGAAGATCGAATACGATCCTAGTTGGTTGTTTGGGGGTCAGAAGCCTTGGCCAGCTGTATCTGTAAGGTGGTTTCCGCCAGTGGCTGCTCCATCCACTGTACAGCCGCCTGCAGTCCGACGAAAGCTCACAGCCTCTTTTAGAGCACCCGTCCTTGCAAGAAGCCCGAGAGGGTTTGCTTTAGCCGCCGGGCGACTCATTCCCCGCATCTGAGTCAGGTACACTATCTTCCCACAGTCTGTGTACCCGGGGGCCGATCGCAGGCAGCCATCCCACTGAGGGAAGTCCCTCAATCTCAGGAGCCGTGGCCTACAGTACATGTCCACCGTTCCCAGATCGCACTGGTCCTGAAAAACCGCCCATCCTTCTGGGGTTAGGGAGTGTCCTCGGCCTAGCAGAGCATGATCCACCGCCGACGGAGCGGCCTCCTCGTTGGAAAGGCGACCTCCCCCAAGTTTGGGCGGGAACCACAAAGCGTAGATTGTCTGCCCATGTTGTATCTTGTTTTCTCTGGGGCCCGATTGTAAAATAACAAGCTTTTTCACTGTAGAAAGGTAGGTGCACAAGCGTAGTTGCTGGAATAATCCAGAATTAGATCGTGGAGTATATTGACTGTGGTGTGCCATTAGGGTCAGACTATAAAATACGGGTTGCACATCGTCGCAGCTTAAACCGATGATAATGCTAGCACTTGCTTTGCCCCCCATATAGGTCAGGAATGGTTAGCGGTTTCAACATGCCTGTTGACCTCAAATGCACGTTATTAAGGTCTCTATGCGATGGTGTGGTAAGTCCAATTTGGTCCTTAGAAGACATCAATGAAATATGAGAAAATATGAAACTGGGTGCTGACATGATGAGGGAAAGCTATAGGTGGCTGTCAACTCTTGTTTCTTCCCCGTTATGCCTCTAGGAATAGCGCTGTCGAGAAGGCCCACAGGACTATTGTATATGTTGTATGTGTTGAAGCTTATGCATAGTTGTATTAGTAAGGGCAATGCTGAAAATTCCTCCCTCTTGCTGGGTCCCCCTGGTTCTCGCCTGCAGCACGCCAGGTCCGGCTATGCTCTCGGTGGTCCCATGCCAGGTCCTCCCCATTAAGCTTGGCAGTCCACCTTACTCTCAGCCGCCCACCATGCTCTTGGTCCCTCCTTGCTCTCTGCAGTGCGCTTCATGTCGATGCCGGTGGCTCGGGCCGATTTGGCGTCCATAATGGTGATCCGGGCCTACCGGGTGGATCCTCCATCATCGATCCATGGCGGGTGTTCCTCTGACCACAGCCGGCGAGAACTCTGTCATTGGTCTGTAGCAGCAAGCCAGGCCTGCTTTCTGGCAGAGTCCCAGTCTGCTGTTCGCTGGGAGTGTCATGGCCCGCTGTTTGCCAGGAGTGTTCCGGCACACTGCTTGCGGGAATGTCAGGAACTTTGGTGCCTATCTTTGGTATAAACCAACATCTGCAGTTCTTTGTTTCTACAGTGAGAGTATTGTGTTTAATATCTCTATAACTTTAAAACTCTCATCTTGTATATGTGTGTGTGTGTATGTGTGTCGTTATATTTTCGCAAACATACTACGCCGTAACAATAAGATTTTTACATATTCTGACAAATTTTTGCCCTCTAAGCATTTAAGATTTTATGCTTTATTTCACGACTTATTGCTGATTAAAGTTTAAAAAAAAACAACTCCCTTTTAAAATGACCAGGTTCCACTGATGACGGTGGGTGGGTGCGCACGATGGCTCGGCTTGGAGCCCGTTTCACACACAGAATATTCCACGAGCTTTGAGTGACGTCAGGTAGAGGGCCACATTACCAGAACATTCTTCTGACACTTCACCACCTGCCCAACGGTCGACCTGCTTCATTCTCACTGCTTGATGCACTCATTCGTGCTTCATTGCGGCTTCGCAATCTTTAACAATATGTTACAATGAGGTGGGCGGGCACCATGGCTCAAGTCGGCACTCGTTTCACACATGCCCGCCCGCGGCCTCGCTCGGGGTCCTCGGGTCCACATCCGCACATGGCCTCGTTCGGGGTCCCCGGATCTACACCCGCACGCAGCCTCGTTCAGGGTCCTCGGTTCCACGCCCGCACGCGGGCAGCCTCACTCAGGACCTCAAGTCCACACCCGCTCGCGGCCTTGCTCGAGTTCTCAAGTCCACGCCCGCCGGCCCCCTCCCTCCCCAACCCCCTCCACCTCTACCCATCCCTTCCGTCTGCCCTACCCTACCCTCTCTAACCCCCCCCCCCCCCCCCCCGCGGATATTTTTTGTATACAATTCAGTACTTTTCACTGTACTTGGATACATATTAGATAACCATCTCAAATAGAGTATAGAGTATTGTAGTAGTAGTCCACTGAGATAGTAGTCGCCAGTTTGGCCCAATTTACAAGTCACAGTTATAAGTGCGTAGCCTTGCTGCCCTCCACCACTGTCCAGTCCACGTGCTAAACCTCTTGGAGCAGCGCTCGATCCAGTCCAAACTTTGTTTGTCACATGTACCGAGGAACAGTGAAATTCATTTTGTGTACAGTTCAGGGCAAGTATCAGGATAAGAATTCAGTTCAAGTGTACATAAGCACAGGTGTTGCGGGGTTGACACGGCCAAGCATAGCTGATGTGTCCTCCGCGGCTGCAGGCCGCGTCCCATCCACGTCCTCAGCCTCTTGGAGCGGCACCCGCTCCAGTGGAGCCCAAGGCTGTTGCAGGGCCTCGAGTGGCCCACTACCCCCATCGAGGTTGTGCACTCCCTCTCACAGCAGTGTGCTAACCGGCTCTCCAGGCGGGTTCCTGAGGATTCTCAATCCATCCGTGGCGGGTAGGCTAGGCTTACCAGGCGGGTTCTGCCCCGCGACGTGATATCTGGCGGGTGAGCTGGACCTTCCGGGTGGGTTCTCTGTCTACGGGCCACTGCGCTCCCCTGGATAATCCCGCCTCGCACACATTATCTCTCCTCGCTCAACTGGCGGAGGGCCTGGTCAGCTTCGTGTCGGCAGCTGGGCCCAGTGCAGCACGATTGCACAGGCTGGCTGGGAGCTTCCATCTGCGCTGGCGCAGAAGTCACTGGGAGCTCACTTGGGGTTAACTAGATCTTAATTGTGTACAAGGTAAACGCTGATTTGATTGGATAGCATGCTAAATAAAGCTTTTCACTTTACCTTGGTACATATGGCAATAAACCTTAAAGCAGTTTTAGGTTATTCGTGTGTCATACATCATAATCAAACTTTATTAGGCATGTACGTTTTGCAATATATGAGGAATTTGATGTGCCTTACAGTCATACCAATAAAAAGCAACAGAACACACAAAATACATTTTAATATAAACATCCACCACAGTGACTCCTCCACATTCCTCACTGTGATAGAAGGTAAAAAAAAAGTTCAATCTCTTCCCTTCTTTGTCCTCGAGCCTTCCGTCGGGGGGTCACGAGCTTTCCGTTGTCGGGGCGATCTTGGATCCCGTAGTCGGTGGTTGGGCCCTCCGTGTCAGGGCGATTAAGCTCCTGCATCGTGGGGAATCCCAGCTCCCTGCGCCGGGCGATCAGACCCTGGGTCGGGGCTGGTCGAATCTTCTGCGAGCTTCCCGACATCAGTCTCTACCCGAGACTGCGAGCTCCACGATGTTGGAATCCGTGTCGATCCAGACAAGGGATCACAGGCTCCATTGGTAAGTCTCGAGCAAGGCTGCCAGCTCCATGATGTTACGCCGCAGAGCGACCAGGGTTATGATCCAGTAAACAATCAGATCTCCGGCAAGGTAAGTGATTGAGAAAAATTTCCCCCCACATAAAACAAACCAGAGAACATTAACACAAACATTTTAATTTTAAAACATACTAAAAATAACAAAAAATATGAAAACACAGAGACGGTTTGCAAGGTTGCCATCATTGATGTCGCCACCCGGTGGTTACATGCAATTAAAAATGACTTTCCATATCAGAAAGGAAATAAATGTTTATGGATTGATGTTAATTTGGTCCTGAGAGATGCATCAGAATGAACTATGAGGGGAAAGGTGCTGCTATAAAGCTGAGAATTATATTCTGCTCTCTGTATCCTCCCTTTTTCTCTATTGTATTGTCGCATGTACCGAGGCACAGTGAAATTAATTTTTATATAAAGTCCAGGACAATTATCAGAACTAGAATTCAGTACAAGTGTACATAAACACATGTGTTGCAGGGTCGGCATGGCCAAGTGTAGCTGTTGTGTCATCACAGCTGCACGCCGCTCCCATCCACGTGCTCGGCCACTTGGAGCAGCGCCCCAGGCTGTTGCAGGGCTTCTAGTGGCCCACTCCATCGGGCCCATGCACACCCTCCCGCAGACGGTCTACTTACCAGCCCACCTGGTAGATTCCCAAGTCCCCGATTTGCGGCGGGCAAGCTGTGCCAAGCCGGTTCTGTACTGCGACGCGGGTCCAATGCTGCAGCGGGTGAGGCGGACCAGCCGGGCGAATCTCGTCTGTGGCAGGCGAGCTGGACCTGCCGGTGCGGTTCACAGTCTATGGGCCACGACGATCTCCGGATTATTCCCGTTGTCCTTGCTCTGCTGACGGAGGGCCTGGTCCTGAACGGCTCCACTCTGGCGACTGTGCCCGGCCCAGCATGGCTGCACAGTGCTCACTGGGAGCTCACCTGATGTTGACTAGATCTTATTTGTATTCAAGATATACTCTGATTTGGTTGGATAACATGCAAAATAAAGCTTTTCCTTTACCTTGGCACACGTGACAATACTAAACCTTAAATAAGTTTTAGGGTACTCGTGTTTCATGTAGAATATGAATATATATAAGAATGACTTTCAAGGCCTGAAAGGAACAAAGAGTTTACGGATTTAAGTTAATTTGTTCTCAAGAGAAATTGAAGGGAAAGGTGGTGCTATGAAGCTGGAAATTATATTCTGCAGGCACTCTATCCTCCCTTTTGTTCTCCATTGTAATGGAGTTTGACGATTGTATTGATACATTGTATCATTTGTTAGGATAGTGTGAAAACCGAATAAACCTCAACCGCGGTCCACAGCCAGGGACGACGCAGTTTTGTATGGGGAAGAAACTACAGGTGCTGGTTTACACCGAAGAAAGATACAAAATGCTAGAGTAACTCAGCACCTCTGGGCAGAAGATATGGGTGACCATTCGGGTCGAGACCCTTCTTTTAATCGCTAAGTGAATATGTTTTCTGTGTGAGGTGTGGAGACTCACATCGCGTAGCAAGCTCCGCTCCCAGCTGCTCCTCGCCTCAGACTGAGCGGCAACGGCCCCGCTCCGGGGACCAACTCCCTATTGGCCACGCCCCGCCGCCATGGCAACCGACCGGCCTGCCAGCCAACCCGCGGCCGCCTCTCACCCTGCCGGCGGAGGCCCGGCCCATCTTCACCGTGTTGGCGCCTCACATTGGTCCGACCGGCAGTCAATCACCTCTGGCGGGCCGGCAGCAACGCGCGCCATTTGGGAGCCTGAGGGAATAGATTTTATGTATTTATTATTTCTTCTTATCGCTCGCACGGCCAAAAAAGAAATATCTTACCCGGCAGGAGGAGGAGGAAGAGGAGGAGGGGAGGAGTGGCGAATTTTTTTTTTTTTTTGACGAGCGTCAAAAGAAAAACCCAACCCCGATTTTTAAAAGAAGGCTCGCGCACACGCGACCAACGACCAACGGTCGCCGTGCGAGAGCGCGCGGATCGCCGGCGGGGAGAAGGGAGCGCGCTCTCGTGTGTGGGGCGTTGGACAGATCGGGGGCGCGCTCGCCCCCCCTTCCCCTCCACAGTGGAGCTGGAGCGCGCGTCGGTCGGAAGCAGCGTTGTCGGGGGCGCGCCCGCGCGGCTCCCAGACTGCACCTGGCGCGGCCAAGATGGAGGATCTGATGGTGGAGGTGCGCGGCTCGAACGGAGCCTTCTACAAGGTAAGCGCGCCGGTCGCTGCCCCCTCGCTCCCCTTCCCATCTCATCCCCTCCCGCCGTCTCTACCATCTTCCTCCTCCCCCTTCCGCCCTCTGCTGCGGCCGGACCGCCGGGCGGATACGTTGGGCTCGGTGGGCGGTCAGGCTGGGCCCTCGGCTCCTTCTTGTCTACCCCTACACCTCCTCCGCCCCCTCACACGAAGGCCCTGCCCTGGGCAATGGGGATCACTCTCCCCCGTGTTGTGGCTACTCTTCGCCCCGCTGGCTGCCGACCAAGATCCCGTCCCCTTTGTATTTACACTCCGTTCCCAGGCGCCTCTTCATTGTCTGAACGTCTTGGAGATGCTCATTGTTTGTGTGTCGCGGGGAGTTCGACAGCGTGGCAACAGGCACTTCGGCCCAACTCGCCCACGCTGACCAACATGTCCCATCTGCATTAGTCCTACCTGCCTGCGTTTGGACCATATCTCTCTAAACCCATCCTATCCATGTATCAGTCTAAAGTCTATTAAATGATGTTATAATACCTGCCTCAACTACCTCCTCCAGCAGGCTCGTTCCATACACCCACAACCCTCTGAAAAATGTTGACTCTCAGGTTCCTATTAATTATTTTCCCCCTCACCTTAAACCTATGTCTGCTAGTTCTTTATTCCCCCATCCCTGGGTAAAAGAGTCTACTCGTTCATCCTATCTATACATCGTCATGAATTTTTACATCTATAATCGCCTGCTTGTCTCGGGCGGACACTGGCTGTCTGGAACCGCTCATCTGCATGTCTTGGGGGGGGGGGGGGCACAGGGAAACTGACCGTCCAGACAACTGCTGTCAGTGCAGCTTGTGCAGGACGTCCAGCCGTCCGTGCTTCTCGGGGGGGCTGCCGGCCATCTGCGTGTCTCGGGGTGAAGGCGGCGGATGTCTGCACATCTCGGGCAGGGCGTCCAGCCATCACCTCAAGGTGGTGGCCGTTTGTGCTTCGGGTGGACGTTGCTGGCCCTCTGCGTGTGTTGGGCGGGACATGGACTCTGACTGTCTTGTTGAGGGATTCTCGCCGTCTGTAAGTCACCGGGGGAGGAGGGGTGTCTTCACGTCTTGTTGGTAGGGGAGCGCCGCTGGCTGTCTTGGCAGACGCTGGCCATCTGCGCCCGAATCTGGGAAAGACGCATGGCGTCCGGGAAGCTGCTGGCAGCCTCCTATCCAAGTTTCAAGATTTGTGATTTTAGATCGCAAAAAGTGACCAAACAATGACAGTGAACTTATTTTTCCTTATCCTGTTAATTGGTGGTGTCTGAAATTTAGTTCAGAGGATATTACGGCATCGCAAACTGGTGTTTACTTTGAACAGATTCTGAGAGGTTTTATAAAGAGATGTACAAACATTTATTAAAGCAAGATGGATTTCCAAATCCATATTGGAAGGATGAATATCGTGAGATCATACATTGAAGATTGTTACATCCTGCAGATAATGGAAATCTGAAATAAAGTACCACTGGAAATGCTTGGCAAGTCAGACAGCATCTGAAGAGAGATAATGTCTCGGGTTGATGAATTTTCAGCAGTGGAACGGGATTCCTGTAATCATTTTAATGGCATTTTATTGTGCTTAAACTTTACCATTAGATTTGTTATTGTCACATGTGCCAAAGTGCAGTAAAAATCTTTTTGGTTTTGGTAAAAAAAGTTTTGCATACCTGTTCGGGATATAGTTCTCAGCATTGTAGAACATCAGTTGTAGTTTAAATTCCTGTGCATTTGTATAGTTGCCTTCAAATAAATATTGGGAGGTGGGGTGGGAGGTATATTGGTGTGGGGGGAGATATTTATTGGTTGTGCAATTCAGTGTGTTAAGTAGTGTTTATTATTTTTTTCTATTACGCCCATTCTTGGATTGTTGGCCTAGCGTTTGCCTCTGTTCCAAGCAAGGTGATTGATCATAAGTGCGGTTCCTACTTTAATCACCATGATTCAATGCATTGTTATGGAGCCCAAGTGGAATTAACTTAGTTTTATTTGACAAACTTATTACTAATAACAATGTGGAGGCCTTGAGTCTACTGTAAATTGACATTTATTTTGGATACTCTTTACTGTCAAGGCACAAATAACCATGTTAGTTTTCTGTTAAATTGGAAAATTCAATATTTATACCATTGTGTTGTAAGCTACCTAATCGGAATGTGAGTTGCTATTTCTCCAGTTTATATGTGGCTTCGGTTGAAAGGTTAAAATGGGAAGGGGAGTTAAAATGGTTGGCAACCAGGAAATCCAGCAGGCCAAGTGTTCGGCACAACTTTTGCCTCTGTGCTTGATCTCACCAATGTAACGGGAGACCACATTGGGAGTACTGAATGCAATACACGAGGTTGGAAAATTGCACATGAACTTCTGACCTACCTGGAAAAGCTGCTGGGATCCCTGGATGGTAATAAGATGGTGCAGGAACAGGTGTTGAATCACCTGCAGTTGCTAGGAAAGTAGCGGGAATGGAGCAGGTTGGTTGGGAGGAATGAGCGAACCAAGGAGTTGCAGAGCTACAGAATGGGGTGGGGTCCGGAAGAGTTGACTGGTGTCAGGGTCACGTTGAAATAATTCCAAATTTGCTGTGCCTTCAGCTGCCAAGGTTGAACTAATTTTCTCAATTCTGTTCTTGTTTTTCCATTTTTCCTTCTGATGTTCCTTAACTTGTTGCTAGTCAAGCTTTTGATAATCTAGCCTGACTTTTATTTGGACAAGTGTCAATATTTGTGAACTCGTGTTAATGGGTTACTTTCACTTTTGTTACAGACAAGTTTTTTTTTTCAGTGTTGTGATGGTAATGTACAATGTTGGAGATGTTCTCTTTTTGGATGAAGTGCTAAATCAAGGTCTGTCTGTTTATTCAGATTGTTGTACAAGTTCCCATTGCATTATTCGAAGAACAGGGAGTTCTTCTCGTACCTTGAACAATATTCCGTTCTCAACCAACAGGTTATCTACTTTATCTCCCTTATTATTTGTGGCACCTTGCTGTGTGGAAATTGCTAGCTGAAAAACAATCTTTGAAAGTTATTTATTGGCTGTGAAGTGTTGTGAGACACCCTAGGATTTTGAACAGCATCATGTCAATGCAACTTCCTTTTAGCTTGTATAAAAACATTGCACGTGGAAATGCTTGCATGCTCTACTTCAAAAAATTGAAATACACATAAAATTACTAATACCAAAACAGTGGACATGCAAAGCTGTTGGAGCAATAGCTGATCAGTTTAGTACTGAATGAAAAGAGATAGGAAAGCTGTGTTCAGAATTTTCATAGAGAAGCAGCTATGAGTTAACAGAAAAGCAGAACACTGAAATAGAATTGGATACTAAGTTGGACCATTGATAAGATAAAGAATGAAAGCAAACGCAGAAGTATCTAGACATTGTATGAAAACTGGAATGTTTCTTCCATTTAATTTATCATTGTTTTCAGTTAATTTGTAGCTTTTCATGGGAGGATATATTTGGAACCTTGTTCAGACAAATTTTGAAATGTCTTCTGTTGTTGCCTTTTAAACATTAAAGTGCTGCACGGTTTGCTTTTGTCTGCTGCCAATGTTGTTCAGTGTTTCAAAAGATCTTGCAGCATACAAAGGCATTTTGTCCATCATGCCTCTCTGGTAGAGCTACCCAGCCAGCCCCACCATCTTGCTTATTTTTTTAATCTTTACTACCCAACTAATTTTCACTCCTTACTTATCCAATTCCCGTTGGAAAATTACTCAGAATCTGCTTTCACTGTCCTCTTGGGAATTGTGTTCCAGATGACAACAATATGCTGTGTAGAAAAAATATTGTTCTTTGCTCGGTGTAAAGGGGGCCCATTTTGAAACTTTGGGTTAATTTATCGGCTGTTGAAGTGCTTGAGGTCTATTTGAACTTTTGAGTACATTGCATTATGGGCAATCATAAGAATGAGACTAGTGGACCAGGTTTAGTACCAATTGTCCAACCGTAATATCACTTCAAATGATGACACTTGTGAAATATAGACATAAGGAACTGCAGACGCTGATTTACAAAAAATACATAAAACATAAGTGCTGGAGTAATGCAGTGGGTCAGGTTGCATATATCGAGAACATGGATAGGCAACGTTTCGGGTCAGGACCCTTCTTCAGACTGATTGTGGGGGATGGGGAGAAAGCTGGAGGAAAGATGGCGAGACAGTCTGGCAAGTGATGGGTGGATACGGGTGAGAAGTGCTTTTGATTGACAAATGGTGGGACAAAGTGTTCAAGAAGGAACTGCAGATGCTGGAAGATCGAAGGTACACAAAAATGCTGGAGAAACTCAGTGGGTGCAGCAGCATCTATGGAGCGAAGGAAATAGGCGACTTTTCGGGCCGAAACCCTTCTTCAGACAAAGGTCAGAGATGAAAATACACAATGTGTAAGATAAGAAGATAAGGATAAAAGATGCGGAACTGGTGGAAGGAGAATGAGGGGTGAGGAAAAAGTGGGATGTTTGTCAGTTAGTTACCCAAAATTGGGGAATTCAATGTTCGTACCATTAAGCTGTAACTACCCCACAGAACGCGAGGTGCTGTTCCTCCAGTCTGTGTGTGGCCTTACTCTGACAGTGGAGGAGGAGGAGGTCCAGGACAGAAAGGCCAGTATGAAAATGGAAGTTAAAATGGTCAACAACTTGAAGATCCAAAAAGTCTTGTTCGACCGAGTGCAAATATATGGCGATAAGGTTGCCTAATCTACGCTTGGTCTCCCTGATGTAAAGGAAGCCACATCAGGAGTGCCGAATGCAGTAGATGAGGTTAGAAAAGTGCATGTGAAAATCTGATGTATGACAATGAAAATCGAGCTGGGATTATTTTTAAGAGTGAAACAATTTTCCTTTTATTGGGATTTGCTGGATGAATTAATATTGGCCAATAACTCGCCACTATTGTCCAGCAAACCTACAAATTGGCTATTCTCTTTGCTGACTATTTGGACGTATCACTATGATGCATTACAGCACAAAGGCAAGGACCATTTTGTCCCCCTTTGATATGGATGAGCCTTCCTTATTGTTCTGATTTCTATTTCCTGCTGGCCAGATTATCTGTTGATCGTTGGGTGTGTAAGGTAATGAGAATTGGCCCATGCGGAACTCAAAAATCATTACCAAAAAATTTGAAATGCAGGATAAAATTTACTCACAGATTTTTCTTATAAACAAATAAATTAAAATTTCGTTTTTCAACCTTGTTTCTTGACACGCTCAGGTGACACTACCTCGCAATACAGAAAATTGCGTTCTAAACGGACCATTTTCTGGGAAAAGAGCCTCAGTAATGCGGAGGGTTGCCTGTACAATGAAAATATGAATTTAGATATGCTTACTCTGGCACTGATATTTATTTAATTACAGGATATGCTAACATTTATTGCCCTCACCCCAGATGCCCCAAAGGGGTGACACAGTGATGCAGCGATAGAGTTGATGCCTTACAGTGCCAGAGACCCATGTTTGATCCTGACTACGGATGCTGGCTATTCGGAATTTGTAGCACCCGCATGGGTTTTCTCCAGGTGCTCTGGTTTCTTCCCATGCTCCAAAGATGTACAGGTTTATAGGTTAATTGGCTTCTTCAAATTGTCCCTAGTGTGTATGATAGTGCTAGTGTATGGGGTGATCGCTTGTCGGCGCATACCTAGTGGGCTGAAGGACCTGTTTCTGCGTAGTACCTCCTAAGTCTAAACTGAAGAAGCACTGGAAAGTCAAACTGCTAATTTTATTAGTCTGAATGATTAAGAATATCAAATTTTTCCCTGAAGTATATTAAATTATTTTTGTCTCCATTTCAGTAGCTTCATTGTTCCCATCATTTTATTACCTTTTTACGATCTTGGATTTATAAAAATTACTCAAATTTTTAAATTTTCTATCTGCCATGGTGAAATTTGTACTCATTGTCTTTAGGTCAACTGGATTCTGGCTCATGGTGGAGTGACTTCTGTGCAACAAAACCTTTACTTCTGATAAAATGGAAGAGCAAATTATGGTAGTCATATTGTTGAATCAGCCATTTGACCCTGTGACATGGGATTTGATCTGGAAAACATTTCTGCCATTTTTGGAAATCAAATTTACTTTGCAGCTTGGTAATCAATATAATTAGTTTGTTCAGTGCAATCTTGGTTGGCTATTCTGAATATTCTGGCTTAAGATTGGAATATCAAATGCTTGATTGAGTTTCATTGGTGCAAAATATTTTTTTTCATGCTTTTTTGCCAAATTTATGCTGAATTCCCATTTTTCACTAATTTTGCAGAATCAAATAGTGAAGAAATAGATTTTGGTGTATCTTCCATCTAGTCTTTTTACTGTTTGTGACTTTTCTTTGGTCAAATTTTCGATTTCAAGACTTACAGCATATTTCTTTTTCTTATAAATCAAATCCAATAAATCATACCTTGATATCCACTTAAAGTTTTGCAGGAACAAGAAACTGCAGATGCTGATTTTTTAAAAAAAATTTAAAGGCACAAAGTACTAGAATAAATAGAGCAGGTCAGACAACATCCCTGGATATCATGCTTTGATGTTGGATGGATGATTGGGGGATGTTGGAGGGATGGATGGAGAGAGAGCTAACCCACCTCAATCAAAGAAGGGTCCCGACCCGAAACGTCAGCAATCCATGTTCTCCAGGGATGCTGCCTGACCATTGAGTTGCTCAAGTTTTTTTAGGTATTGCTATTTATATGTTTTTATTTTTGCTACATGTAAATTATCCTTCCACGTTTTCTGAAACTATTAACTGGCATTTACATTTACATTTTTCCAAAGATTCATGTGAAGAATGATAAAAGCCTACAGCATAGCCACAGGCTCTTTCAACACTCCTCATCCATTTCACATGTAATGCCTTCCTACACTAATTGCTTTTCCTCTATTAGAACTGTAACCCTGTATGCCTTTCCAATCCATGTACCTTTTAAACTTTTGTAATTGTATCTGACTCTGGTGGCCTCTGGTGGCTCATTCCAGGTATTCACCACGTGCTGTAGAAAACCTATCCTGCAGATCTCCTTTAAATTTCTCCCCTCTCCACCCGAAACGTCAACTATTCCTTTTCTCCAGAGATGCTGCCTGACCAACTGAATTATCCTTCCTCTATTGTGACAACCAGAACAGTACATAATAGTGTGGTATTAGCAACATTTTGTACAATTACATCATGGCATCCCAATTCTTAAACTATAAGGCCAAACCAAAATATTAAATGTTTTTTACATTACCCTATCCACCTATGCCGCCACTTTCAGGGAGTCATGGACTTGTTTCCATGCTCAATGCCATGTACTCAGTGTCTCCTACCAGAAATTGCTCTTCTTGGGTGCATTATCTCAACCTTTGTCTGGATTAACTTCCACCTGTCAAAACTCTTCCCAACTTTCCAGCTGATTTGTGTCTTGCTGTGTTAGACAACCTTCTTCGCTATCTAAATTAAACCGATTTTTGTGTTGTCTACATAATGTCATACTACTTCCTACATACTACACCCTCATTCAATTGTTTATATATCTCACTAGCAACAAATTCCAAAGATGTCCTGGTTTGTAGGTTAATTGGCTTCTGTAAATTGTCCCCAGTGTCTAGGATAGAACTAGTTGTACGGGTGTACACACAAATGCTGGAGAAACTCAGCGGGTGCAGCAGCATCTATGGAGCGAAGGAGATAGGCAACGTTTCGGGCCGAAACCCTTCTTCAGACTTAGTTGTACGGGTGATTGTGGTTGGCGTGGACTTGGTGAGCCATGGTCGCTGTTTCCACGCTATCTCAAAAAACGAAAACTAAATGTAGCACAGATCCATGTAGTACACCACACGTTAGAGTTTTTCATGTCAGGAAAAACACAAAAATTCTCTGCTTTCTGTCACCCTACCAATTCTAGAGCCACTTTGCCACCAAGCTACAGATCCCTTGCGTATTAACTTTCTGTAATGGTCTACCTTATCAAAAACTTTTCTAAAGTGCATACAAATCAAAAAACTAGATGAATGCAGAATGGTGTAAAATTTGCACCTTATCAATGGTTATATCAATCAAAGTTCTAACATTTGTTAAGTGGCTGGAAGCTAAATGGTTCTTACAATACTCCAAGGCTTTTACACGTCATCCGCCCCACCAAAACTATTGAGGATTTATTCTTAATCCTAACACTTAGCGTGTCCATGCTGCCCTGTCTTTTGTAAATTGGATAGTTATCCATTTAGGCAAGAAGTGTTCAGCATCATCTTCCTTCTGAGGCATGATCTTGGGGGTTAATGACACTTGTTTTGTGTCAGATTTGAATTCTGAGCTGATTACGTGGGATCTGTAGACTGTGCCACATGTACTTGATGGGGTAAGTGTGTCGTTGCCGAAGTTATGCTGTCTGCCCTCTGCCTCCATGTGATCCCATGGTAGAAAGCAGTGTTGTTCACGGCCTTTCCAGATGCTGTTATTCCATTGTGTGGTTTTGGTGATGACGTTGCATTTTCTTCAAGAAGACTTTCGGAGCAGCCTGAAGCATTTTCTCTTTCCGCCTAATTACCTCATGATGGAGTTGCAAATGGAGTGCTTTTTCAAGAATCTAGTGGCCATGCCATGTACCGGACATAAGAGTTGATAAAGATGCTGGGCACATAACACTGAAGAGTGCAGCACTAACAAAGAGGACTATGAAGAGCTGGTATGGGGAGTCAGAGGAGTGGTTATGAGACTGCTTTGGATGAGGCCATGTTCAAAGATTTCTCAGCAGTTTAAATAAATAAGCCACATTTGTCACTGACTTCATTTACAAAAAAAATGAATGGATGAACATGTGCGTACAAAAACATTCCTCAGCCAGAACCCCTTGATGAACCACAGTCAGAATTGGCCGACGGCTAAATCTGGGGTGTTGAGAATAGTGATTCAGAGTCATACAAGCCATACCGGGACAACACATAGTGGTGGAGCGCCAGACACTCTGGTTTGATCCCGACTACGAGTGCTGTCTATGGAGTTTGTACGTTCTCCCCGTGACCGCATAGGCTTTCTCCGGGAACATAAAGCTGTTGACAGTTGCTCTTTTCATTGGGTGGTTTTAGAAGTATGCTTTTAAGAATAACTAAAAGGAATTTCTTCACACTTATGGGTGTTTATCATGCTTTGGTAGTGTTGTATGTGCTGTTGTACATATCTACTCGGGTTATTAGGAGACAACAGATGCTGGAACCTTGGTCAAAACACAAACTGCTGGAGGAACTCGGCGGGTCAGACAGCATCTGTGGATTAATTGAAATGTGCAGAATCTGAGGAAGGGCCCGACCCAAAGCATGGCCTGTCTATTCCCTCCAGCTCTTTGTATTATGCTCTTTCCTGGGTAACTTTAATATAATCAACACACTATTAAGCTGTCATCTGAATGTTGCAATGGTGCTTGATCGCTAACGATATTTACTAATCATGGTAACCCTCATGATAAACTGCACAAACTTCATCGATGCCCTTTATTTTGTGTTCAATATTTTTAAATCTCTTACAGGCATTTGTGAAGGATGTGCATGAAGAAGCTTTGACTGTGGCTTTCGAGAACAAGTAAGTCTTTGTTTTGTAAGATATTTCCTGTACATCAGATCTGCTTGGAAAGGATGTGAAATTTTTATGAAATGTCAAAATGAAAACTGCATGAATGCTTTATTATTATTCTTTGGTCAGATTACAAGTAATGGTAATTTACAGGATAAGAATACATTTGATTGTTTATTGGACTGTTTTCCACTTTTTATGTACTGAAGCATTGTCAGCTTTGAGTATCTTCTCGAAGAATCAATCTTCACCACATAATCATAATGCTCAACAGCAGCAGTACCTGATTCACTGCTGATCGCATTACTTTTCTTAACTGGTATCAGCACATAATTCCAACCCCTGGTGACTATTGCTGATAGCAGTAAAGGGCTTTGTTTTTCTCCATGGATTTGGGGTAAATAGGTTGGAGTGAGGAATGTTCTTTGACCAATTACAGCCTTGATAAACCTGGAACAATAAATAGTGGAATCTCTTAGCACTTTATAACGCATCTTCAAAGAAACAGTAAATATTTCAGGTCAATGAACTTCATCAGAAAAAAAATAGAGCTGTGTTCTGGTGTAAAGTCATCAATTTGAAATGTTAACTCTTCGTGGATACAACAGGAGTATTTCTTGCATTTCTGTTTCTATTTCAGATTTGCAACATCTTTGATTATATTGCTTTCAGATTGGTGGTATAATTTAGTCCAGGTCAAGAACATGTTATGGTATTTCTCTGTGTTCCAACTAGATCACATATTGGGCCTTGTGGGAAGCCTCTTAGTTTAGTTTATGATACAGCATGGAAACGGGTCCTTCGGCTCACTTGACCATCAATCATCCGTTCTATGTTATCTCACATACTTGGGTCAATTTACAGAGGCCAATTAACCTATAAACCTACACTTCTTTGGGATGTGGAAACCAACCTGATGGTTGATGTGGGAAAGCACCCTGGCGTTTTAAGTAGCACCTTCAAATATGAACTTTGTGTAAACTTGAAGTCCTCTATTTATCTAAAGATTCTTTGATGGGCAACAGCTCACTGACAATTAGTTATTTAGATGCCCTTGGAGCTGGTTGTGGTCTATGCAATTTATCATTATCTCTAGATTTTTGTTCCGACCCGAAGTATCTTTTGAACTGAGGTATCTTTTTTAATTTGGTATCAAGTTACCGAAGTACCCTTCCTTATCAGGAAAACGCTACCAGAAAAAAAGTTTGATAGTCCTGTCATTAGCTCTGGAGATGGGGTGATCATCTAATTTAACAAGCAGCAGTCTACATAGCCCTCCATGATGTTTGGGACAGACCCATCATTCATTTATTTGCCTCTGTACTCCACAATTTGAGATTTGTAATAGATAAAAATCACATGTGGTTACAGTGCACGTTGTCTGATTTTATTAAAGGCCATTTTTATACATTTTGTTTTCACCATGCAGAAATTACAGCTGTGTTTATACATAGTCTCCCCCATCCCCATTTCAGGGTACTATAATGATTGGGACACATGGCTTCACAGATGTTTGTAATTGCTCAGGTGTTTTTAATTGCCTCCTTAATGTAGGTATAAGAGAGCTCTCAGCACCTAGTCTTTCGGCCAGTCTTTCCATCACCTTTGTAAACTTTTATTGCTGTTTATCAACATGCGGTCCAAAGTTGTGCCAATGAAAGTCAAATAAGCCGTTATGAGACTGAGAAGCAAGAGTAAAACTGTTAGCGACGTCAGCCAAACCGTAGGCTTACCAAAATCAACTGTCTGTAACATCAGAAAGAAGAAAGAGAGCACTGGTTAGCTTACTAATCATAAAGGGACTGGCAGGACAAGGGAGACCTCCACAGCTGATTACAGAAGAATTCTCTCTTTAATAAAGAAAATTCCCCAAACATGTCCGACAGATCAGAAACACTCTTCAGGAGTCGGGTGTGGATTTGTCAATGACCACTGCCTGCAGAAGAATTCATGAACAAAATTACAGAGGCTACGCTGCAAGATGCAAACCACTGGTTAGCTACAAAAATAGGATGGCCCGGTTACAGTTTGCCAAGAAGTGCTTAAAAGAGCAACCACAATTCTTGACAAAGGTCTTGTGGCCAGATGAGACGAAGATTAACTTGTATGCGAGTGATGGCAAGAGCAAAATATAGAGGAGGGAAGGAACTGCCCAAGATCCAAAGCATACCACTTTGTCTGTGAAACATGATGATGTGGGTGTTATGGCCTCGGCATAAGGTACTGAAGCTGCTGAAGGTACTGGCTCACTTATCTTCATTGATGATTCATCTGCTGATGGTAGTAGCATAATGAATTCTGAAGTGTATAAACACCTATCTGCTTAAGTTCAACCAAATGCCTCTAAACTCATTGGCAGGCAGTTCATTCTTCAGCAAGACAATGATCCCAAACATACTGCTAAAGCAACAAAGGAGTTTTTCAAAGCTAAAAAATGGTCAATCCTTGAGTGGCCAAGTCAATCACCTGATCTGAACCCCATTGAGCATGTTTTTTATACACTGAAGGGTACTAGCCCCCAAAACAAGCATAAGCTAAAGATGGCTGTCAGAGTATCATCAGAGAAGACACCCAGCAACTGGTGATGTCCATGAATCGCAGACTTCAAGCAGTCGTTGCATGCAAAGGATATGCAACAAAATAGTAAACATGACTACTTTCATTTATATTATATTTCTGTGTCCCAAACATTATGGTGCCCTGTAATGGGGGGGGGGGGGGGGGCATGTATAAACACAGCTGTAATTTCTACCTGGTGAAACCAACATGTATAAAAATGGCCTTTATTAAAATCTGACAATGTGCACTTTACAATGACAGTGCAGTGATGAAAATTGTTCCTCATCCCTTATCCAAACTAACTGAGTAGTGTTGGATTATACTCATTATATAATTGTCAGATAAGACCTCCATCTGCACAGCCACAATGACTTTACCAATTAGTCCAAATGCGAGTAAATCCTGTGCAAGTTTTCTAGAATAATTTATTTAACAGCGATGTAAGGTCACAGGCCTGTAATTTCCTGGTTTGTCCCAGTTGCCCTTCTTAAACAAATGGATAATATTGGTTTATGTCCCTTTTACAAATGTGTAAGTCTCATAATTAGCTCTTTCAAATTCTTATTTCAGCTGGCAACCTGAAAGACAAATCCCTTTCCACGATGTACGATTTCCACCACCAGCAGACTATCACAAAGATATTAACGAAGGTGATGATGTTGAGGTATGTGATTATTTATGAAGATAATGTGTGGTATGGTGTTGATGCATCTAAAGGTTATTGTGGGGTGCTGTCATGATGTTTACTTTATTATAATGAAATGTGATTCACCTGAAAAGTTCATTTTGTTTATCTTTCCACACCTGTTTAACCAAAAGAAAGGAAATATAAAATGCTTAATCTGTTTAAGGGCCTGACCACCTAATTTAATACATTTTATTGTTTAAGCTTGAGTAATCTTATTCGAAATTTCAAAATTCAAAAAATGTAATTGTGTTGTTAAGTTGCTGGAACCGATGTATACTGTCACAAAACATGTAGGAAGCGGAGTTGTGGTAGAGGGTTGTTTTTCATGCTGGAGGCCTGTAATAAGTGGTGTATCACAGGGTCCCATTGTAAGTTGGCAGGCCCTAGGGAGTGTTATAGAACTGACCCAAGGGTCCAGGTTTAAAGTTACATGAAGGTGGCAATACAGCCGGACAGAATATTTTTAGCGCCTTTTTCTTCATCAGTCGGGGAATTGAGTTTGGGATTGAGATGTTGTGTGAGGGTAAAACGATGCATGATGTTACACATGCCACATAAGTGTCAATACCGTCTAAAAAGGTCAATTGGGACATGTTAGGAAGTCATGTTACAGCTGTACAAGATGTTGGCAAGGCCACATTTGGATTACTATGTGCTGTTCTGGTCACTGCTATAAAAAGGAAGACATTAAACTCCAATGGGAGCAAAAACGATTATCAAGTATGTTATCTGATCTGGGGCGATAAATGAGAGGTTTTTATATGCTGTGTCTTTTTCCCCTGGAGCATGAGAGGCCAAGGAATGGCCTTAGATGTATACAGGATCATGAGGATCATAGATAAAGTGAACTAGGCATGTCTTTCCGCCAGTGAGAGATTCTAAAGGCATAGGGCATGTGTTTAAGATGAAAGGAAAGATTTGAGTGGAACCCGAGGAGTAGCTTTTCACACTGTGGTGGGTACATGGAGAGAGCTGCCAGTGAAAGCCGTAGAGCAGGGGGGTTCCCAACCTTTTTAATCTCAATCCCGAACCCGGACTCTGGATTGAAGCCGCCGAACTCGCAGTCCTTTGGTTGACGCCCGCTGCTGGGCCCCCTCCTCTTCCCCCCCCCCCCCCCCCCCCCTTCCCCCCCCCCTCTCTCTCCCCCCCCCCCCTCTCCCCCCCCCCCCCCCCCCCCCCCCCCCCCCCCCCCCCCCCCCCCCCTCTTCCCCCCCCCTCCTCTCCCCCCCCCTCTTCCCCCCTCCTCTTCCCCCCCCCCCCTCCTCTTCCCCCCCCTTCCTCTTCCCCCCCTTCCCTTCCCCCCCCTTCCTCTTCCCCCCCCTTCCTCTTCCCTCTTTCCCCCCCCTTCCTCTCCCCCCCCCTCCTCTTCCCCCCCCTCCTCTTCCCCCCCCCTCCTCTTCCCCCCCCTCCCTCTCCCCGCCCCTCCTCCCCCCCCCCCCTCTCTTCCCCTCCCCTCCTCTTCCCCCCCCTCCCTCCACCCCCCCCCCCCCCCCCCCCCCCCCTCCTCCCCCCCCCCTCCCTCTTCCGTCCCCCCTCCCCCCCCTCCTCCTCTCCCCCCCTCCTCTTCCCCCCCCCCCCCCCCTCCTTCCCTCCTCCTCCCTCCCCCCCCTCCTCTTTCCCTCTCCCCCTCCCCTCTTCTCCCCCCCTTCCCCCCCCCCCCCTCCCCCTCTTCCCCCCCCCCCCTCCCCCATCTCCCCCCTCTTCCTCTCCCCCTCCTCATCTTCCCCTTATTCCTCTCCCCCCTCTTCCCCCCCCCCTCCCCCCCCCCCCCCCCTCCTCCCCCCCCCCCCCCCCTCTTCCCCCCTCCCCCCCCTTTTCTCCCACCCCCCCCCTCCCCCCTCCTTCCCCCCCCTCCTCTTCTCCTCCTCCTCCTCACCCCCTCCTCCCCCCCTCTCCTCCCCCCCCCCCCCTCCTCTCTCTCCCCCCCTCCTCCTTCTCCCCCCCCCTCCTCTTCCCCCCCCTCCTCTTCCCCCCCCCCCCCCTCCTCTTCCCCCCCCTCCTCTTCCCCCCCCTCCTCTTCCCCCCCCTCTTCTTCCCCCCCTCTTCTCTCCCCCCCCCCTCTTCCCCCCCCCTCCTCTTCCCCCCCCTCCTCTCCCCCCCCCCCCTCACTCCCCGTCATGTGCTCCATGTTTGCGGGGTGTCTGCCCTTCGCTCCCCCGGAGCATCGTCCTTCAGATCCCGGTCCCCCGATCCGATTTCCAGCCACCGGCCCATGTGTGTCCCGCGCCCCCCCCCCCTCCTCTCCCCCTCCCTCCTCTTCTCCCCCCCCCCTCCTCCCCCCCCCTCCCCCCCCCCTCCCCCCCCTCCCCCCCCCCCTCTTCCCCCCCCCCCTCCTCTTCCCCCCCCCCCTCCTCTTCCCCCCCCCCCCTCCTCTTCCCCCCCCTCCTCCTCCCTCCCCCCCCCTCCTCTTCCCCCCCCCTCCTCCTCTGCCCCCCCCCTCCTCTCTCCTTCCCCCCCCCCTCGCCTCCCCCCCCCCCTCCCTCTTCCCCCCCCCCCCCCCCCCCCCCCCCCTCCTCCCCCCCCTCCTCCTCTTCCCTCCTCCCCCTCCTCTGCCCCCTCTCCCCTCTCCCCCCCCCTCCTCCCTCCCCCCCCCCCTCCCCCTCTTCCCCCCCCCCCCCCCCCCTCTCCTCCCCCCCTCCTTCCTCCCCCTCTCTCCCTCCCCCCTCTTCCTCCCCCCCCCTCTCTCCCCCCCCCTCCTCCTCTCCCCCCCCTCCTCCTCTCCCCCCCCCTCTCTCCTCCCCTCCGGCTCCCTCCTCCTCCTCTCCCCCCCCTCCTCCTCTCCCCCTCTCCTCCTCTTCCCCCTCTCCTCTCTCTCTTCCTCCCCCTCCTCCTCCTCTCCCCCCTCCTCCTCTTCCCCCTCTCCTCCTCTTCCCCCTCTCTCCCTCCCCATCCCCTCTCTCCCACCTCTTTCTCCCTCTCTCCACCCCCCCTCTCTCCCCCCCTCTCTCCCTCCCCCCCCTCTCCCCCCCCCCCCCCCCCCCTCCCTCTCCCCCCCCCCCCCCCACCCCCCCCCCCCCCTCCCTCCCACCCCTCCCCCCCCCCCTCCTCTCCCCCCCACCCCCTCCCCTCCCCTTCCCCCCCCCCCCTTTCCCCCCCCCCCCCCCTCTCACCCCCTCCCCCCCTCTCCTCCTTCCCCTCCCCCCCCTCCTCCTCTTTTCTCCCCCTCCTCCTCTTTCTCCCCCCCCCCCCTCCTCTTCTCCCCCCCCCCCCTCCCTCTCCTTTCCCCCCCCCCTCCTCTTCCCCCTCATTGTGTGTGTATGTGACACCGCAGGCCCCCAGCAATCATGCGTTGTGAGGACGGGGCTCTAGTTCCATGACTAGCTTTATATGTTTTTGCTGTTTATTTTTTGCTCTAATGGTGCAAATGACCGAACTGACATCTGAATACATAGTTTATATGATTTGTCATTTTATCTATGCTGAAGAGTTTCTTATATTGATAACTTCTGGCAGTTTTCCTTTCTGATCTCTGAAGTTTGCCTGCTGCAACAGATCAGTTGTTCAGTTCTGGGTGAAGAGCCAACTCCCTTGCTCCCAGGTTAAACCATATCACCATTCCACTTTGTACAAGTGAAATAAAAAGTTCGATTCCTTTCTGGCACATGTCACAATCTTGTTTTTTTGTGCACAAAAGTTTTTTATGTCACCAGTTTTCTTTTCATTATAAAGAAGTTACTTTGATTTGCTCCGCTCAGTTTCAAGGATTTATGAGCACTTTACTTTTACAGCAATGAGAGATTGTAAAATGTTTTGCTGAAACTGAGTTTGTGCTATGCAGAAAGTGTCTTATTCTGTTGCAGTCTTGGAGGAGTGCATGGTTTGAAATCTGTTTACTGGGGATTAATCACTATGCATTGCCTTGTGTAAAGACCAGTGTATTTATTGCCTGGGGGAAAAAAATGAGGTTAAATGATAGAGAAAATTGTGTTTTTTCTTTTTACTTCTAAACACTGGAAACTTCTATTTATCAGCTTCAATTGATAAATTGGACGTGTAATAAAACTCTTGACATTGCAAATAATTACTTTAACCTGCGTGGCATGGGGATTATACCATTCAATGTTTAAATTTCTACATCTGTGTATGGATAAATGAGTCCCATGTACTTTTCTTTTGAAGAACTGTCAATTTTGAGTTTGTAAGTGATCTAATGCCATGTGCAGATAGTTTTCCATTACTAGGTCATGGAATCATAAAACATGGAAGGAGATTAGTTGACACATTTTAACTTATCATGCTTAATCTCACTATCCAGTTTGCCCCATGGCCCTATAAAGTGTATGATTTATAGCTAAATATTTTGAATAAGTTACACACTTTGGTGGAATTTTAATTTAGAGCCTCTTGAGTTAGTAGTTCAGTATATAACTTAGGCTACCATATTTATTTGATATGTGGATTTGGGCACAATTCGAAGAGGTGATTTCAGCTAAATGTGCAAGTCAGAACTCTGGAATCATCTTGCGGGCTGTAAAATAGATTGGCTTAATTACCATAAACAAGCAACTTGAGCGTGGACTTTTCTTCATTGTATTGGTAACTTTTCAATAGTGTTTAAGAGTACTTAAAATCATGTAAAGTAAAGCTGTCTAAAGGTGTTTTATATAGAACAGAAAGTGTCCAGAATGTACAGACTGCCAATTTAATTAAGTGAATGAGGCATTTGAATCGCAGCCTAATTAAGGAAAGACATCCAGTTGCTGAATTTATTACCAATAAAAAAAATAAATCCATCATGATTACTCGTATTTGTGCTTTACTGAATTTTTCCATCTAAAAGTTGTTATTTCATATTTCCTAGGTTTATTCTCGAGCTAATGAAAAGGAACCTTGCGGCTGGTGGTTGGCAAAAGTTAGAATGATGAAGGGTGAAGTAAGCTATTTATTTGTTTATAAATTCAAGTTGTATTTTGGTTTATAGTAATTCAATACTACTAATTTATGGTCTGGTTTAATTTTTTTAAGTTGCTGTGGAAAAAAAATCAACAAAGACAGCAATTTGAGGATACTGCATTTTAAATTATTTGTAGATAAGTGTGTTCTAAGTTATCTTAATTGCTTTTCTTATCTTGAATAAACTTGTTCTCACCCTACACATTTGCTTATAGAATCATATAATGATATCCAATTAATGTTACAGGGTGAGAGAGGAAGGAAAGTGATCTCATGTAAGTTTGTAACATTAATAGGATTGTTTTGCCGGGAACTACTTCCTGCAACGTTATGTTATCTAGGTTTCCACCAGGCAGCACATTCAGTGAATAGGTATATAACAAAAGCTACATAGCAACATGATAATAATTGAGGCTAGTTAATGGTGACCATTTAATGACAATTAATTTTAAATCAAGCTATTTTTCAAGTGTGCAAAAATGGCACAGTTATCAGACTTCAAGAGTCAAGTGTTTTTGTCATATATCCCAAACAGAACTAAATTATATTCTTACTTGCAGCAGCACAATAGAATATGTAAACATAGTTCTCTGTAAACAATATAATAAAAAGAGGTTCAGTGTATACACACACACATGCACATACCATCGATTTACTGACCTTGAAAACAGTTTAATAAGATCTCATTTTAATTCGGAATTTGAATTTCACTTAAAGTGGCAAAAATATAGGTAGAAATTTACTTCTCAAAGTAAACACGTGAATTAAGTTTTGATGTTGCTGCTGATCAATTCTTATCACGCTCTTTATAGACTGTTGAGGTGTGGGTTGGCTGATACACATTGTACTAAGTGCATTCAAAATATAAACCTGTGGTTTTTACCAAACAGTAACAAGCATACCATTGTGATGTGCAATATCAATGTGGAAATTTCTGATTGAAAAATATGATTTGAGTGCATTAAGTGAAAGTAAAGCATACATTTCAAGTATCTTTTTTCTCATGAAAATTGTTATTCAGTTTTATGTTATAGAGTATGCTGTTTGTGATGCAACATTCAATGAAATTGTCACAGTTGAAAGACTAAGACCCATCAACCCTAATAAACCTGCGACAAAAAGCACGTTTCACAAAATAAAACTTGATGTTCCTGATGACCTGAGACGAGCGTAAGTAAATTTATCACGCTAAGTAAGAATTTCACAACCGTTATTAATTCTCGATTCTGTTGCACATTTAAAAAAATCTTTGATGCATTTAACAGTCTTTCTGGATTTCCAATTATGTATTTCTAGATGTGCCAATGAATCTGCACACAAGGATTTTAAAAAGGCCATTGGTGCTTATTGCGTGTACTTTGATTCGGAAAGCAATCAACTAGTTGTGTTGGTATGTTTGGCTCTTTCTTCCTTTGTGCTTTTAAAATATCCTAACTGTTGAGGTTTATTGGAGCACTTTGATCTTAACTCCACTTTCTTTTACTAAACGCAGTCCACAAATGAAATGACAGCAAAGCGAGCAAGCATGCTGAGTGACATGCATTTCAGAAGCATTCGGACAAAGTTGACTCTGATGTTGAGGAATGAGGAGGCGAGCAAGCAACTGGAGGTACGTTGAAGTGGATCAGCATTTCTCAATGTACTTTCTTTGACAATCCAAAGTGGGGGACAAAGTTCATCAGGAAATTTTCTGTGAAAGGCTGCCATATGGGAAACAAAAAAGTACACAACAAACGTCTGAAGAAGGGTCTCGACCCGAAACGTCGCCGATTTCCTTCACTCCATAGATGCTGCCTCACCCGCTGAGTTTCTCCAGCATTTTTATCTACCTTCGTTTTTCCAGCATCTGCACTTCCTTCTTAAACAACAAATTAGCCCAGTGACGTGAGTGGTTTCAAACTACCTATCAAAAAAATGGAGGTAACAAGAAGGAGGGGGTAGAGGCAGCACCTACCCAGGTCGTAGAGCAGCATCCTCCCCACTAGGCGCCAGGCCTGAGCGAGGCTGCGGGTGGGCGTGTACCCGAGCGAGCCCCCCCCCTTCTCTCCCCTCCTCTCTCCCCTTCTCTCTTTCCCCCTCCTCTCCCCCTTCTCTCTCCCCCCCCCTCCCCCCTTCTCTCTCCCTCTCTCTGCTCTCTCTCCTCCCTCTCCCCCCCTCCCCCCTCTCTCTCTCTCTCTCTCTCTCTCTCTCTCTCCCCCTCCCTCTCTCTCCCCCCCTCTCTCCCCTCGCCTCCCCCTCCCCCCCCTCCCCCCTCTCTCTCTCTCTCCCCCCTCTCTCTCTCCCCCCTTCTCTCTCTCCCCCCTTCTCTCTCCTTCTCGCTCACCCTCCTCTCTCTCTCCCCTCTCTCCCCCTTCCCTCCCCCCCTCCCCTCCCTCTCTCTCCCCCCTCTTCTCTCTCTCTTTTTCCCTCTCTCTCTCTCTCTCTCCCCCCCTCTCTCTCTCTCTCTCTCTCGCCCTCCCTCCCTCTCCCTCTCTCTCCCTCTCTCCCTCTCCCACCTCTCCTCTCTCCTCTCTCTCCCTCTCCCCCCTCTCTCTCTCTCTCTCCTTCTCTCCCTCTCTCTCCTTCTCTCTCTCTCTCTCCCCCCCCCTCTCCCTCCCCCTCCTCCTCTCTCCTCTCTCCTCCCCTCTCCTCTCTCTCCCTCCTTCTCTTCTCCCCTCCCTCTCCCCCCCCCCTCCTCTCTCTCTCCCCCCCCTCCTCCGTCCCTTCCTCCCTCTACCTCCCCCTCTCTCCCGCCCTCTCTCGCTCCCCCTCCTTCTCCCCCCCCCCCCCCCTCTCTCTCCCTCCCTCCCCTCTCTCTCCCCCCCTCTCCCTCTCCCCCTCTCTCTCTCTCTCCCCCTCTCTCTCTCCCTCTCTCTCTCCCCCCCTCTCTCCTCTCCTCTCCTCCTCTCTCCTCCTCCCCTCCCCCTCCCTCCTCCTCCCCTCTCTCTCTCTCCTTCTCCTCTCCCCTCTCTCTCCCCCCTCTCTCTCTCCTGCAAACGCGCGTTGGGAAACAGGACCCTACGGGTCTGCTCTCTCCCCCCTCTCTCTCTCTCTCCCTCTCCTCTCCTCTCTCCCCCTCTCTCTCTCCCTCTCTCTCCCTACTCCTCTTTCACCCCTCTAGTCTCCTCAACTCGTCTCCTCTGTCTCTCTCTCCCTCTCTCTCTCTCCCTCTCTCTCTCTCTCTCTCTCCCCTCTCTCCCTCTCTCTCCCCCTCTCCCTCTCCCTCTCTCTCTCCCTCTTCCTCTCCCTCTCCATCTTCTCCTCTCCTCTCCCAACTCTCTCTCCCCCTCTCTCGCCTCTCCCTCCCTCCCTCTCCTCCCACCCTCTCTCCCTCTCTCTCTCCCCCCTCTCCCTCTCCTCTCCCTCCTCCCCTCCCTTCTCTCTCCCTCCCCCTTCTCTCTCCCTCTCCCTCCTCCCCCTCTCTCTCTCCCTCATCCCTCCCCCCCTCCCCTCTCTCTCTCCCCCCCCCTTCTTCTCTCTCCTCCCTCTTCTCTCTCCTCTCCTCCCTCTCTCTCTCCTCTCCCCCCTTCTCTCTCCTCCCCCCCCCCTTCTCTCTCTCCCCCCTCCTCTCTCTCTCCTCCCCCCCTCTCTCTCTCTCTCCCCCCCCTCTCTCTCCCCTATCTACCCCTCTCTCTTTCTCTTCCCCTCCCTCTCTCTCCTCTCCCCTTCTCTCTCTCTCCCTCCCCCCTTCTCTCTCCCCCCCTCCTCTCTCTCCTCCTCCCTCTCTCTCCTCCTCCCTATCTCTCTCTCTTCTCCCCCCCCTCTCTCTCTCTCCCTCCCTCTCCCCTCTCTTTCCATCTCTCCTCCTCTCTCTCTCTCTCTCTCTCTCCTCTCTCTCTCTCCCCTCTCTCTCTCTCTCCCCTCTCTCTCTCTCTCTCTCTCCTCTCTCCCTTTCCCGCATCCCTCTCTCTCCCCCCTCTCTCTCTCCTCTCTCTCCCTCTCCCCCTCCCCTTCTCTCTCTCCTCCCCTCTCCTCTCTCCACTCTCTCCTTCTCTCCTCCCCCCTCTCTCTCTCCTTCCCCTTCTCTCTCCCCCTCCTCTCTCTCTCTCTCCCCCCTTTCCCCCTCTATCTCCTTCCCTCTCTCCCCCTCCCTGTCTTTCTCTCCCTCCCTCTCTCTGCCCTTCTCCCTCTCTCTATCCCTCCCTCTCTCCGTCTCCTCCCTCCCTTCCTCCTCTTCTTTCTCCTTCCCTCTCTCCCCCTCTCTCTCCTCCCTCCCTCCCCCCTCTCCCTCCCCCTCTCTCTCTCTCCTCCCCCTCTCTCTCTCTCTCTCCCCCTCCCTCTCTCTCTCTCCCTCTCTCCTCTCCTCTCTCTCTCTCTCTCTCTCTCTCTCTCTCTCCTCTCTCCCCCCCCCCCCCCCCTCTCCTCTACCTCCCCCGGGAAGGGGGTTGATGCAGCACCTACCCAGGTTGTAGAGCAGCATCCTCCCCACCAGGCGACGGGCCTGAGCGAGGCTGTGGCTGACATGAACTCGATCTGAGGACGGTCAAGAGCATCAGAGGGCCGGCCGATCGTGGCATCCGCGAGGGGAAGCCCGCCCACCCACTCGCGTGGCAGACATTCGGTAGGAGGAGATGGAGAGGAGGTCGTCCCACGTGATGGCCAGATATCGCCAGGTGGGATCGGGATCACCAGCGAGGAAAATGCGTCACGATTCCCCAAGTCTCTGCGGTCGACATAGTTTCCATAGACTGCCTCTCCCAGAGGGAGTTTAAAAATGCTAAGTAACAAATTTAAAGAAGTGAAAGTTAAGAAGCCAAGAAGTACAGAAGACAGAACGGGTGATGTCACTCGCAGCGCAAGCAGCGTCAGGCCGGCAGATTCATTGTGACGTCATCAGCGAAACCATCTCCTTTATTTTCTAAGTTATTTGAGATTTGTGAACATTTTCATAAATAACTCGAGAAATAATGCATGAAATTTTCAGATAAGGCCATTTTTGATTTCACGGGATAAATATCTCTACCGGAATATTAAAATGTTACCGTTAGTGTGTTTCTTTGAGTAGATGTGATCGTACACAAACAAATATATATATATATATATAGACCCAGACACGCACACAGACTGACACTCACGCAGACACAGGCACACCGACAGACACACAGACAGACAGACACACGCGCACACACAAGCAGACACAGACAGACGCGCGCACACACACATCCAAGATCAGAGTTTTATAGTTCTAAGGATGGTACAACTAAACAGATGGTTTTAGGGTAATTTCAACTGACCAAATAAAATGAATAATGTCTGATTTCTTAGAGAACACATCCATTATATCCTTAAGTACATCATCACTGATTATCTTTGCTGTTTACATCGTTATCGTTGTAGAATCATAGTTATTCAGCATGGAACAACTCTCCACACTAAACAAGAAGTCTATCTAAGCTAGAGTCTGCCTGAGTTTATCCAATATCCCTTTCAAACTTTGCCATCCATGTAGTTGTCCACATCTCTTTTATACATTGTAATTGTGTCTACATCTACCACTTCCTTTGGCTGCTCATTCCACATACCCACTATGCCCTGTGTGGAAAGATTTGCCCCTTTTTAAATCTTTATCCTCTCACTTCAAATCTTTGCCTTCTAGTTTTTTACCCCTATCTCAGGGGGAAAAGACTGACCATCATTAATTTATTTCCCTCTATAAGGTCACCCTTCAATGTCTTATGCTCCAAGAAAAAAAAATGTATTATCATTCCAGCCATCCAGTCCCGATAACATCCCTGTAAATCTTTTCTGCACTCTTTCCAGCGTAATAACTTCCTTCCTATGGCTGGGTGACCAGAGTTGCACACAATCCTCCAAGAGTAGTCTCACCAATGATTGAAACCGTTTCAATTCCTATGATCAATGCTTTTATCAGTGAATGCAGTATGCCAATCGTTCCCTTCACCATGTCTATATTCATTGCCACTTTCAAATAATTCATGTACCTCCACCCTTGGGTGTCTCTGTTCTATAATACTGTCCCGGGCACCACCATTTACTGTAAGACCTGTCCTGATTTAACTTATCATAATGCAACACCTTGCACTTGTCAAGTGTTAAATTCTATCTGCTATTCTTTGGCCCATTTCCCCAATTCATTTACGTGCTTATTTTTGATAACACTCTTCACTGTCCATAAAACCACCTAAAGGGATTCAAATATGAGTTTGTTAGGACCTCAAATGACTGACAAATGAAATAAAGCATTTGTTTGGAAAGGTAGGATAATCTTTAGGGGAAGGGCTCCAAGAGGTTTTGGCAAATCAACTCCAGCCTCAGAAATGGCCTGGATCTGCTATCGCCACAACAAGTCACCAACTTGCCTATTGCCAGAACAGGTCAACAAAAAAGGAGCAAAGTGGCACAGTTGGTAGAGCTGCTACGTTGCAGTGCCAAACCAGCATCTACAGTTCTTTGTTTCTCCATACTACATCATAGTTGCTGACTTAAGGGCCTGTCCCTCGATGCGAGTTTACCCAAGAGCTCTCCCGAGTTTTAAAAAAAATCAGCTTCATCACGAGTATTTTTTTACTCTTAGAAATATTTCACACTGTTGTAAAAAACTTCACGAGTTTCATGAACTTACTGCATTTGGGTAAACTTGCATCGTGGGACAGGCCCTTTAATGGTTAGTGCTGTGCAGTGTCCAAGAGCCTGATGGTTGCTGGGATGAAACTGTTCTTGTATATGGTGGTCACAGCTTTCAGAACTGCTGCACCTTCTCTCGAGGGTGCATGGCAAGGGTGATATAGGTCTTTGATGTTAGCTGTCTTTTTGGAGCCGTGCCTCCACTAGATCCCATTGATTGTGAGGAGGTCAGATTCTGTGATGGACCTGGTAATATCTACCTTTCAAAAGATAGACACAAAATTCTGGAGTAACTCAGCGGGTCAAGCAGCATCTCTGGAGAAAAGGGATGGGTGATGTTCTGGGTTGGTACCCTTCTTCAGACTGGTTTGTCTGGAATGTCGACCATTTTGCAGCCTCCTACGTTCCTGGGCATTTGAGTTACATAACCAGTCTATGATGCAACCAATTCGTATCCTCTCTGCTGTACACTTATAGAAGTTTGAGTATTGAGTGACATCAAAATCGCAATCTTCTGAGGAGGTAGAGGTGTTGTTGACCTTTCTTTGTGATAGCACAAATTGCTGTGCCAGAACTGATCTTTATATATATGCACGCTTAGGAATTTGAAGCTGTTGACTATCTCCACTGCTCTCCTGTCCCACCCCATCAGGTTCAGGAACAGCTACTTTCTGCAATCATCAAGTTCTTGAACTGACCTGCACAACCTTAATCCTACCCCAGCACAGAATACTGTGGACCACCTATTACACTCCCATGGATTTCTTTTCTACTTGTGTTTTTCCACTATTATCTTGCTTTTGTGAGTCTTTCTTTTTGCTGTCTTGTATAATTTATGTTATGTGGTGTTGTCTGATTCTGTGCTTGTAAAACAACTGCAAATAAGATTTTAATTGCAGCTCTAGTTCATATGAAAGTAAATTCAATTTGACCAAGTAATTTAGTCAGTGATACACTCTCCCATTGAATCAGAAGTTGTTGGTTCAGGTCCAAGTTCAGATACTTAAGATATATACTGGTGCACTCATTCCATCCTTTGGATGATTTCATATTTGACTGCATTTCCCTCTATTTTCCATATCATTGCTCACTTGTTTAATATATTTGTATCCCTTTGTATTCAAAGGGATGTTGAGTTCACAATTGAATTTCCCACCTTTCATCCAACTTATTTACATAAATTGAAAGAAGTTGGGGCCAAGCAATGATCCTTGGGGCACATTACTCATTACGTTTTGCCAACCAGTTAAATGCCTATTAATGCTTACTCTGTTTCCTTATTGGCCATTCAGTCTTCTTTTCGTGCCAGCATGTTGCCTTTTATACCATGAGCTTTTATTTTCTGCAGCAGTGTTTGAGGCAGCATTCATCAAATGCTTTTTGCAAAACTAAGAACAGTACATAAACTACCTTTTAAAATAACTCCAAAACAAAAATTGGTTTAGCATAATTTTATTTTCATTAAAAATTTTTGACTTTGTATGGTTACCTAAAATCATTGTAAATGCTCTGCTACCAAGTTTATTAAGAATAGCTTCTAACATTTTCCCTATAAATAGATGGTCGGCTAACTAGCTTACTACTTACATCAGTCTGAAGAAGTGTCTCGACCCAAAACGTCATCTATTCCTTCTCTCCAGAGATGCTGTCTCACCCGCTGAGTTACTCCAGCATTTTGTGTTTACCCTAGCTTACTGCTACTTGCATTCTATCTGGAAGGTAAAAGCAATCCCATCATAAATGCAGCTAGCCATTTCTTTTGATATCTTAGTATGAAGTCCATCAGGCCCCCTAGTTTCCAGCTTCCAGCAATTTTCCAGTTTCCTCCCTTCCTTTCATTTCTCATTTTCCATCTATTTCTCATGTATTAATTGTACCCTCTATCGTGAAGGTTGATCGTGTTCTTTCACCGTTTTCCATTGGTAACTCCCCAGACCATATCAACTGAAGACATAAGGAACTGCTGGAATCTTGAGTAAAAACACAAAATGCTAGAGGTAATCAGTGTGTATTGCTATCTGTGATGGGAATGGATAGGCGCAGGTGGGGACCTATCATTCTGAAGAAAGGTCCTGACCCAAACTGGCGTCTATCCATGTGCTCTCGAGAAGCTGCCTGACCAGCTGAGTGACTCCAGCACTTTTTATCTTTTTCAAATATCTATAAAGAGCTTTCCCATCAGTCTATGTATTTCTAGCTGAATTTATCTCCTATTCTTATTTTTTTCCTTCCTTGTTTATCATGTTTCCTGACCCGCAGAATATTCACTGAGTGTTACTCATGGAATATATATGCATTATGTAGAGTTAACCTGTGGGTAAAAGGGCTTAATTTGATTTGCAATTTGTAGTGAGCAAATGTGTTCAAAATGTAAATCATTCCTTTTCCACTGATGACAGCTCACTTCAGTTAAAAGTATGTGTTCTTTTAAGATTTGCCAAGTATCACAGTGTATTTGCTGTCTCCATTAATACTATCTGTATGCATGTACGAATTTCCTTCAGAGTTCACGGCAGCTTGCCTCGCGCTTCCATGAGCAGTTCATAGTACGAGAAGACCTCATGGGCCTTGCAATCGGTACGCATGGAGCCAACATTCAACAGGCAAGGAAAGTGTCAGGTGTTACTGCTATTGAGCTGGATGAAGAGACTTGCACTTTCCACATCTACGGTGAGGTGGGTTCTTTTAGAATATATTTTAAAATAAGCCTGTTTAATGTTAATAATATGGATGTAGCTGAGTTTTTCCAAGTTGGTTTCAATTAAAGAAAAATGCAGATATATTAGAGTTTCTTGGTTTTATGAACCTATATTGAAACTATATTGTCCAGTGTGTAGAAAGGAACTGCAGATAGACACAAAGTACTGGAGTAAATCAGCGGGTCAGGAAGCATCTCTGGAGAAAAAGGATGGGTGACTTTTCGGGTCGAGGCCTTTATTCTGGCTGCTATGTTGTCCAGTGTTCAGATGAAAGGTGTAAAAGTTTGGAAGCTAATAGGGTAGAAACTGAAAGACCATGTTCTCTGCTAAAGAATGATCAGATGAGGATTAGAGGAAATTATCACTGGAGATGGTGAAACTTTAGAATTCTGTATAGCAGGATACTTTGTCATTATTTAAAAACTATGAGAGCAGTGAAGTTTTATTCAAACTATATATCCAACTCTGGCTTTTCTAATTAGGCTGTGGGCTGAGCACCAAAAATATGTCCAGATATCAACTTTCGTAACCCATGTCTCGGAGCTACATGAAATTTTGCACTGATTTAGATAAAATATTATTGAGAAGGAAGTCATAACGCGTCAGTGCCAAAAGTTGCACATTAATTAATTAAACTAATTAGAAAAAGAGTTCGAAAAAGTAAGCGCCGTCTAGTGTCCAATGCCCATATTACACCATGGGGAGCCTATTTCCGTGTTGCAGTCTATTTAAACCATATATTATACCATATGTGTGTATGTATATTTGAGGACAATTTTTTGTAAATTTATGATGCACAAGGGAATCGAGAAGCATCTACAAGTCTACATGAAGTGTGATTTATCGAGTCCGAATATTAAGTAATGATTGCATTCCTACTTATTAAGGCATATTATTGATTTCTTCACTGTTTACTCGAACGCCAGAGGTTGCAGGAGGACTTTAGTTTTAGAGATACAGCGTGGAAACAGGCCTTCGGCCCACCGAGTCCGTGCTGACCAGCAATCCCCATATACTAGCACTACCCTACACCCTAGGGCCAATTTACAATTTTTACCGAAGCCAATTAACATACAAACCTGTACGTCTTTGGAGTGTGGGAGGAAACCAGAACACCGGAAAAACCCACGTGGCGACGGGGAGAACATACAAACTCCATATAGACAGCACCCAGTCAGGATCGAACCCGGGCCTCTGGCGGTGTAAAGCAATAACTCTGCTACTTCTTCACCGTGCTGCCCTGATAGAAGTATGTAAAATTATGAGCGACATAGATAGGGTAGATGGTCAGAACCTTTTACCCAGGCTGGAA
The DNA here is from genome assembly GCF_028641065.1 of Leucoraja erinaceus. Lineage (NCBI taxonomy): Eukaryota > Metazoa > Chordata > Chondrichthyes > Rajiformes > Rajidae > Leucoraja > Leucoraja erinaceus. The sequence goes on from NC_073388.1 coordinate 41,455,821, forward strand.
AAATTAAGTACCAATGGGCATAGTCTCTCCATAAGGTGAGGGGCAAAGTTTAAACAAGATATGTAGGCAACTTTTTTTACACAGAGGGTGAGTGCCTGGAAAGTGCTGCCAGGGTTGGTGGTTGTGGCTGATGCAATAGTGGCATTTAAGAGGCTTTTTTGATGGCCATATGGATATGCAGGGAATGGAGGGATATGCATTATGTGCAGGTACATAAGAGCAGTGGCGGACCTACATTTTTGGGGCCCTGAAGCTTGAACTGTAATGGGGGCCCCTTCGCAATCAGCAACGAGGTCTGGCTAACCACTATTATACTTAAGAGCTGCCCAAAATCTGCAATAAGAATTGGGCAAATATCTTGCTACTGATATATAATCCTTACATTTTAGTACAGGTGCACATCCTTTTATCCGAAAGCCTTGGGACGAGACACTTGTCGGATTTCGGACATTTTCGGATTTCCGAATGGAAGATTTTTAGCGTAGATTAGGTAGGTAGCGCGGGCGGTTTGAAAAGTCTGGAGCGGCTGCCTCCTCCCTGGAGACCGGGGAATCATTGTAAATTATTGCATAAATGTTAGTCAGTTAGTTTGGAGGGATTTTATGTGGGTGGGGGTGGGGTGAAGGGGGAAACTTTAATTCTTAGTTCCCTACCTGGGCGGGGAGCGGGCAATGCCTTACCGGGTCGCCGTGCAGTAAGCTCCGCAGCGCTGTGGCCGCCAACTCCCAGCTGAGGGCTGCGGGTGGCCCCGGTTGGAGCTCCCACCCCTGCAACTCTACTCCTGGCTGCGCGGCGCTCCAAATCCAGCGCGGCCCGCGACCGGACGCCCGCAGCCCCAGCTCCGCGATGTTGGGAGTCGGCGGCGTTGCAGCGCTGGGATACCAGCGGGGAGCGGGCAATGCCTTGCAGGCTCGCCGTGCGGTAAGCTCCGGAGCGCCGCGCAGCCAGGGGTAGAGTTGCCGCGGCCGGATGCCCGCAGCCCCAGCTGGGAGTTGGCGGCCACAGCGTGCGGAGCTTACTGCATGGCGACCCGGTAAGGCATTGACCGCTCCCCGCCTCTCCGACCAGGTAGGGGACTAAGAATTAAAGTTTCCCCCCCCCCCTTCACATAAAAGCCCTCCAAAATAACTGACTAACATTTAAGCAATGATTTACAGATGTTTAAGTGTCTCCCCGGTCTCCGGGGAGGAGGCAGCCGCTACAGTAATATAGACCTGGGTTGACCGTGGGTCGTTTCGGGTCAAGTTTGGCGCCAAACGCGAGCTTTGGTGTGCAGATGACATCCTGGTAAAAATGGCCGGTTTTCGGAGTTTTTCGGTTTCCGGAACTCCGGATAAAAGGTTGTGCACCTGTACTAATTTCTAACAACTATTAATAATCATGAATACTAATTAATACTAATTATTGTTAACTGGATCAACTAAAAATTAACTAAAAGTATGAAATATAAGTAAAATGTGATTCAGATGTTTTATTAATACAAATTTATAGAGGTTCTCTCTGATATTTTTGATTTTGATTATTCTTTGACAAATTTTTATGTTATACGAGACTAACATTTCAATTTGAGACTAATAATCATATCATTAATGGAATAACCATTATTTCCTTCCCCCCCTCCATAAATTGTTTTAATTGAATTTGAAACTTTTCTTTTAAGGAAAGTATGGAGCTAGTAATTTTTTTTTACCAAAAGCTACGGAAGTCCTCAGATGCTTAGCCACATTAGTGTGGCTATCACTAACTGCACTAATCGTAGTTGTAGTTTTTTTCTTTCTCAACCTTTTACACGTTACTAATACCATTTTTTCTTACCTTTTCTATCTTGTATTATATTATATTTTGTATCTGGAATGGAATTACATATTTTATTTAGGGAGATGTGTTCGGATGGAAAACAGACGAGACTTAAAATTCATCTACCTGATGTTCGAGTATAAGGTAGGGTTGAGTGTGCTGAGCCATCTGCTCTAACATAGACCACTCTAATCACAAGATGCAAGAAGTGAATAGGAAAATTGGGGGGTGAAGGAATTAAATGCTGTAGCTGCAATGTTAACGGAATTAATGAACCTATCAAGAAAGGCAAAGTGTTAGCTCATTTAAAATCATTGAAAACAGATATAATATTTCTCCAGGAAAAACATCTTAAAAAGGAAGCACAACATAGATTGAAAGCAAAATGGATTGCTAAAGCGTACCACTCCTCATTCTCACATAAATCTAGAGGGGTTGCAATATTAATTCGTAAAGGTATACCCTTTAAACATATATCAACGATAGAAGATATTGAAGGCAGATATATTGTAATATATTACAACAAAATAATCGGTGGAGACTTAAATTGCACATTGGATGTTTATTTGGATAGATCATCAACTCAAAGAAAACTAAAATCTCAATCAAGTGAATTTCTAAACTCATATATTAATACTACCAACGTTAAGGATGTTTGGAGAATTCAAAACCCATCGGGTCGAGAATATTCATTTTACTCACCAGTGCATAAAACTTACTCAAGGATAGACTTTTTTTAGTAGACTCAAAACTTATCCCATTTACCTATAACACGCAATGTCATAATATCATAATCTCAGACCATGCTCCACTAACATATATGATTAAACTAAACGGAATGGCCGAGACAGTCACAATGGAGACTTAATCCCCGAATCTTAAAAGAAAAGTTATGTAATGAATACCTCGTAAAACAGATTAATATGTTTTTGAGGCTAATGATAGCCATGAAACCTCTGCTTCCCTTCTTTGAGAAACATTTAAAGCATTTGTGCGAGGAGCATTAATCTCTTCCCAATCATTTCTTAACAAAGAGAATAGGGCCAAACAACAGAAATTGGAAATGGAAATAAGGCAATTAGACATAGAAAATCCAGCAGCACCATCCATGATAAAACACAATAAAATTGCAGTACTGAAATATAAGTTAAACAAGATATACTCAGACCAAGTTATAAAACTTTATCAACATACAAAAACTATTAACGCGACAACTTCGTAAACTGGACGGGGAAAAAACAATTTACAAAATTAGAACAGACAAGGGAGAAACATTAACACTGCCTAAAGATATTAATGATAGATTTTTACAATACTATCAAAAATTGTACTCGTCTAAAATGACAGAAACATCAGCAGGAATGGAAACATTTCTACAGAAATGTAATCTTGTGGGTTTAGATCAGAAAGAGAGAGAGAGTCACTAGGTGCTGAAATTATGATAAAAGACATCAAAGTCAATTAAATCTTTAAAAAACAGAAAGGCTGCCGGTCCTGATGGTCTAAGTTCTGAATTTTATAAACAAATTTATGAACTGGTTTCACCATGCCTACAGACACTGTACAAATATGCTTACACTCAACAGAAACTCCCAGAAACTCTAAATGAATCTACAATCATACTCATACCAAAAACGGATATGGATCTTGAAGACCCAGGTTCATATAGAGCAATAGCCCTCTTAAATACTGATCAGAAAATATTAACTAAAATTCTATCTCATAGATTGAGCTTAGTGATTAACAAATTAATACACCCCGACCAAACAGGTTTTATTCCAAAACATTTTATAACATTTTATAATCTGAGAAGACTATTCAATATTATATACTCCAATAGAATTCCTAATGTAGATCTAGCAATTATTTTGTTAGATGCTGAAAAAGCATTTGACCAGGTAGAATGGCCATATTTATTTTCAGTGATGGAAACATTTCAATTGGGAGAGAAGTACTGTACATGGGTTAAATTGTTATACTCTAATCCAACAGCTAGAATATTGACAAACCAAATGTTATCAACTAAATTTAATCTCTCTAGAGGTTGTAGACAAGGATGTTCACTGTCCCCACTATTATTTGCTCTTGCAATTGAACCATTAGCAGAAAGCGTTAGAACCCATCCAGGAATATACGGATACAACACAAGTGAAACAAGGAATAACATTTCTTTATATGCAGATGATGTACTAATATATATTACAAAGTTAGAAACTAGTATTCCAAATCTATTAAATTTAATAACTCAATTTGGTCAGTTTTCATAATATAGAATTAAAATAAAAGTGAAATCATGCCAACAACAAAACTCAATTTACATACATTATAACAATCCCCTTTTAAAATAGTTAAATATAAACTTAAATACTTAGGAATCTACGTAACTAAGACATATACCTCTTTATTTAAACTAAATTTTCCACCCTTACTGAATAAACTACACAAAAATATTCAATACTGGAAAACACTTCCCATTTCAATGCTTGGTAGAATTAATGCTATAAAAATGATCTTACCGCAACTACTGTACCTATTTCAATTAATCCCGATATATATCCCAAAACGTTTTTCAAAAAAGTCGATTCCATTGTTACAAGTTTTATTTGGGATTATAAGAATCATAGAATAAGTAAAAAACATTTATGTAAGTCAAAGATAAATGGAGGTTTGGCTTTGCCAAATTTCTTGTTTTAGTTCTGGGCAGTCCATATTAAAAACATGAATTTCTGGCTGGAAGAAATGGATCAACAACCAGATTGGTTAAGGATGGAAAATTGGTTTTGAAATTGTTCCGATTATATTTGCTCCCACAAAACTGCACAAAAAAACCCATAAGGAAAACCCCATAATACATAGTGGAATGCAAATTTGGAAACAATTTTTTTTAAAAAGCTTTAAAATTGAATAATATACCACTATGACTTCCCATTGTAAATAATCCTTTATTCAAGCCATCTTTATTGGATAAGGGTTTCGCACAATGGAAAAATCATGGATTTAAAAAGATTGGACATCTTTATGGGGAAAGGCACTTTTCTTTCATTTCAAGAGTTACAACAGAATCATGGACTGCACTCAAATAATTTCTTCAGATATCTACAAATTAGAGATTATGTTAAATCTAATACACAAGTCTACAGGACTAGGGAACCAGAAATCCTTGATGAATGTTTGAACAAGCATCCTAACACTGAAAAATTAATAGCTTATATTTATAACACCCTCCTAAACAGCGAGGTACCACCGATGGAACCATATAGATACACATGGGAAAATGAATTAGGTCATCCTATAACGAAAGATATGTGAGGCAAAAGTTTACAACATATACATCAATGCTCGTTAAATGCCAGACATGCTTTAATACAATTTAAAGTCTTACATAGATTACGCTACTCCAAAATAAAACTAAATAGAATCTTCCCACATATCTCTCCTATTTGTGATAAATGTCTACATCTAGAGGCTAATTTAACACACACATTTGCAAATTGTACAAAAATTAAACATTTCTGGATTGATATTTTTGAAATAATTTCAGAAGTTATTAATACTAAACTGGATCCAGAACAAAGTTTAACACTCACAACAAGCCAAATAAATTTCCTCGACTACAGTATAATAACCGGGAAAAAAATAATATTAAAATTTTGGAAAGGCCCTGTAACCCCCACAATTAAAATGTGGATTGTGGAAATGTCGGAGACCCTATATCTAGAAATTAGACTTGTCTTAATGGACAAACAAGAACTCTGTTAAAATATGGGCTCCATTCATTAATTATCTGAAGGGATAGACTGGCCCCGCACGAAAACCCAACTGAAACTTGAACTCATGAGTAGATAAAAAGTTATACTTTATAATCTACGAACCTATCTCCAATGACGTATTATAAGTAATCCATTCCACCTATTCTGTTTTTTTTATATTTGTAACTTTTTTCTCTCTTTCTCTCTTTTTCTATCTATATAAAAAAAAAACACTAGAAGCAGAAGTAATTGACAATTGAAAATGTTAATAATGTATGACTGATGTATATGAAAAGTTTTTTTACTATAATATGTAACTACATTTTATAATATGTCTACTAATAAAAATATTATTAAAAAAAAACCATACAAACCTGTACGTCTTTGGAGTGTGGGAGGAAACCAGAACACCGAAAAAACCCACATGGCGATGGGGAGAACATACAAACTCCATATAGACAGCACCCAGTCAGGATCGAACCCGGGTCTCTGGCGGTGTAAGGCAATAACTCTGCTGCTTCTTCACCGTGCTGCCCTGACAGAAGTATGTAAAATTATGAGCGACAGATAGGGTAGATGGTCAGAACTTTTTACCCAAGCTTGAAAAATTAAGTACCAATGTGCATAGCCTTTCCATAAGGTGAGGGGCAAAGTTTAAACAAGATATGTGGGCAACTTTTTTACACAGAGGGTGAGTGCCTGGAAAGTGCTGCCAGGGTTGGTGGTTGTGGCTGATGCAATAGTGGCATTTAAGAGGCTTTTTTGATGGGCATATGCATTTGCAGGGAATGGAGGGATATGCATTATGTGCAGGTACATAAGAGCAGTGGCGGACCTACATTTTTGGGGCCCTGAAGCTTGAACTGTTATGGGGGCCCCTTCGCAATCAGCAACGAGGTCTGGCTAACCACTGTTATCTTCTTCAATGGGGTTGTTCCACGACAGATCACCACACATTTTAATTTCTGTCATAAATGTTAATAGTGTTTTAAATTATTTATAATTATATATTAAATATATTTAGAATGAAACATCCTTAATTTGAACATTTTTTCGTTTAAGGCTAGCCTACATGTTACTTTAATAACCTTTTAATTTTTATTTTAACAATTATTTTGTATTGAATTACACTATTAATATTATTATTTAAAAAAAATCTCTTCTCATACAGTAGACCCAACATTTTTAAGCAATGTGGACTAAGCATGATATTCACTTCCAGAAAAAAAAGTTGGAAGTATTGGCCGGGGGGTTCAGGAGGCTGGCTAGGACTTCCGGGGTCAACGTCCCCTGAAGCTCCTGCATTTTCAATATATTGAAAATGATTCTCAAGCTTTCTGCTGGTAGTTTTCATAACAGAAACTTAGAATTTTTCTAGCACATAAGCAGTAAAATAACCTCCAAAAGATATTTCATGAAATAGACAACAGGAGTAGGCCATTCGGCCCATCGAGCCAGCACCGCCATTCACTGTGATCATGGCTGATCATCCACAATCCGTACCCCATTCTACCTTCTTCCCATATCCCTTGACTCTGCTATCTTTAAGAGCTCTATCTCTCTCTTGACAGCCTCCAGAGAATTGGCCTCCATTGCCTTCTGTAGCAGAAAATTCCACAGATTCACAACTCGCTGTGAAAAAATATTTCCTCATCTCTAAATGGCCCACCCTTATTCTTAAACTGTGGCCCCTGGTTCTGGACTCTCCCAGCATTGAAAACATATTTCCTGCCTCTAGTGTGTCCAAACCCTTAATAATCTTATGTTTCAATAAATGGCCTCATACAGCTAAAAAAAATCTTGATAAAAAATATGTTACCTGGAATGTCTCTTTGCCTAGCACTGAGATGAGAAAAAACGTTTTCACCCATAGTTGTGAATTTATGGAATTCTCTGCCACAGAAGGCAGTGGTCTCGTCTCCTCCTCAGCACCTCGGTCTCCATTCCTGAGCTCTGACACCCACTTCTCCTCACCTCACCTACGCTCACTTCCCCTCACCTACACACCTACACCTCGACTAAACCCCTCACCTCGATGATACCTCACTACCAAACTTCTCACACCTAAACCTCACCTCGACTAAACCGTACCTTACTAAACCTCGCCCCTCAAATAAATCTCACAACTCACCTCACACCTTAACCCCTACCTCAATTTAACTAAACCTCCCACCTCACGACTAAACTCCACCACACCTAATCTGCACCTCCCTCCCGCTCCCGCTATTTATAGCCCCCCCGCGCTGTTGGTGGCGTCTTGCGTGATCGGAACGGCCCCAACCGGGGGGGGGGGGGGCCGAGAGCAGCACAGGCGCATTGGCCGAGTGAGCCGATGGGAGGGGCGCACGCGCGTTGAAGTCAAGCCCGAGCCCCGCCCACGGCGGCACAGCCCATCCCCGCCAGAGCGGGAGAGAGGCGGCGATTAGTCGATGCGGGAATTATGTGAGAGGTGGGAGGTTTAGTCGAGGCGAGGTTTAGTGAGTTGAGGTTTAGCGCGAGGCGAAGATATGAATGGATGAGCTTGCTCTGGTGCCTGTGAATAAGATGCTTCTATGATAGATTGTTAAGAGGATCTGATGCGATGCTAATAGATGTTAGGTGATTTGTATTTTGTCATTTTGCGATTGTATTTTGTGTTTCTCTTTGGTCTGTATGTATATTTTGTTATGTCAATAAATGTTGAGTTCAAAAAAAAAAAAAAGTGTGAGGCGAAATTTAGTCGAGACGAGGGGTTTAGTTGAGGTAAAAAATTGGATTAATTTCTAGGAAACAAATAGAAAACAAAACAGGCAGATGGTTAGACAATGGCCAGAGAAGAAAAAAAGTTTCATCATGAGGTAAAGTAGGAAACAATGATCTGGTCTTGCCTGTATAGGTAGAACCTAAAGATTTCAAAGTACTATTTGAAAGCATAGGTAATGTCTAATGAACTGACATGCAATGTCCAAAGCTGTTTGTTCTTTTTCGTGCCAATCAAAATGGCAGAAATATTCACCACGCCTCCCACAACATGTTTGAGAGGGTAATTTTTTATTATAATACTGCTTGTCTTTTTTTGTGCTTTGTACCATTTATATTTTTATTTTATCAATGCAACTAAATTGTCTGAGGAATATTCAGTAGATATACGGGGATAAGAAAAGATAAACAGAAAAATGTTCATTTTAATCACTGGATTAACCTCTAGACATACCTTGTTTGCAATGGTGACATCTTAAAAATCTTGTTATTGAATGTTTTTGACCCAATTTTTCCAGAGTGCAGTTTTGAAACACAGCATAATGCAGCTTTGGGGTGTACTAAATGCACCATTTAAGACTTCATCCCTTGAGGTAGAATATCTGAATATTTTGTGCAAACAGCTTTGAAATTCAATTCCATGTGTCACCCGATTGGATTAAACTTGGTGTGGAATTTTGTATATTCTTCCATTCAGACAATTGTGCTCTTTGTCAATTGAAGTTGCCTATATGGTGAAGCATGATCCTAGCTTGTTGAATTTTATTTAGTGCTTCAGTCTCAAGAATATTTTGCTTCCTTTCAATTCTGTGATGATTAATATATGGGATCTGCAAACTCTAATCCAGATGGGCAGGTATCAGAATCACATAAAAGCAAGTTGGTTGGTTGTTTTGTATTTGTGCTCTTTTTTTTGCCATTAACCATTGGCTTGCATGTGTTCTTACAGGATATGCTCTGTGTCTGGAGCTTTCTCAGAATTTTCTCCCAGGTTTATGACCCAATGATTCCTTGGTGGTGACATTTCTACAAGGAAGTCTTAGTTTAGTTATAGTTTGGAGAGAGAAGTAAAACTGGCCCTTTGGCTCACCATGCCAACCATCGATCAGCTGTTCACACTAGTTCACCTGTTCATACTAGTTCTATGTTACCCCACTTTATCATCCACTCCCTATACATTAGAGGAAATTTACAGAGACTAATTAACCTGCAAAACCCCACGTTTTGGGGTGTGGGAGGAAATGGGCGTAACCAAAGGAAACCCATGCCGTCAAAGGCAGAATATCCAAACCCCACGCAGAAGTCAGCACCCAGGGTCGGGATCAAATCCGAGTCGCTGGCATTGAGAGACAGTAGCTCTACCAGATGCTGCCCTTAAGGCTGGCTTTGAGGCTTTTTTTTCACCTTCCTGAAGATATCCTTTAGCTCAAGAGAGCTTGTCAATTGCTTATTTTGGGAGTTTTGCGTCAGTTCTGAAGACAAAGTGACTTTACATCTCAGCTAGTTAAACAATCAGAATCTTGAGGCTGGAGTTGGTGGCCTGGAAGAGGGTAATGTAATTGATTCACCCGACCTCCCATCGGATTTGGAAGATTTTGGAAACTGAATTTGTGCTTTGATGTGTCTGGACATCTCTGCTGAGAGGGGAGCAATCATTGCTGCTTGTGGATCATGAGCTTGGAGGTGATTTTTGGTCTTGCCATTCAAGCCCTGCTAATGCACTGCAGTGGATGCTGAGGTCCAACAGAAGCATCATATCCTAAAGAAGAGATGGTGGATGGAACAAGTGCAACAGATCGAGCCACCAACATCCATGCAACAGATAATCATCCCTGCACAGATTCATTTGTACAGTTATATGTCTTTGCTGATATAGCTATCGGTGACATCCTTGTTGACCAGGGCCTCGTCAAAGTGATGATTAATTGGAGAGGGAAGCAGTATTGTGTGGTGGGGAGGTTAGTATAAAGCCCATTCCCTTTTACATTTTGCTAAAGGAATCAGGGATGATTTTTGAGTTCTATATAAGATCAAGCATTATCGACATGCTTTATCTCATTGACTAAGGTGGTGTAAGCTTGATTCTGAAGTGGTGGTGATAAGGCTGAACAGTTTCACACCAGCAGAGAGCTTGTTGTGAGATGAGCTTCAAATATTGCAAAGAGGAAGAATGAGAAGAGGGTTAATGCAATGACAGTCTTGTGCTGAGATTTGGTGATGGAACATGACTGATGTCCCAATGTCCCAAAGCTTATCCCCCGAGGAAAACTGTAGAAAGACAGCAAAGGAGAAAGGAAAACTAATTCCAGTGGAGTTCTCCTCCAACCAAAATGCTGAAAACACAGCATTATCATAACCAGCACCTTTTGTCAAGAGAAACAACTATACGGGCTTGTGATCCACTGTTTGGCAGCTAATACTCTTTGAGTACATGGGCATGTCTTGTGCCATGGTGGATGCCAGTGACAGCAAAACCAACCACTGTCAGATCCACGCTGTCGCCTCCATTCACCTGACCCCGAAATAATAATGATGGTGACTGAAATGCTGCAACTGGAAAATCAATATCAAAGTGCTCACCAAAACCATTGTGGTCAATCCACATCTTATGGCTGAAGTGATGGCTTCCAGCCAAAGGCAGGAGTATAATTAGCACCTGTAAATATGCTCTCTACCACAATGCCCAAAGGTGAGCTCGATAGCTAATAAATCGTAAGCATTCTTTGGGTTAGAGGAAAAGACTGAGAAAAGCAGATCTACCATCATCTGAGGCTGAGGTCCAAATAAACTATGGCCCAAGGAAGGGAGGGCAGGTGGAAAGAGTCTAAGAGATCCAGTAACCAACAGTAATGAAAGCAGGTAGACAAAGTTGGAGAAACTCAGCGGGTGAGACAGCATCTATGGAGCGATGGAATGGCTTCGCTCCATAGCTACTGCCTCACCCGCTGAGTTTCTCCAGCTTTTTGTCTACCTTCAATTTTTCCAGCATCCACAGTTCTTTCTTAAATGTAATGAAAGCAGGGATTCATCACTGCTATTAAGCTTTGTGTGCCAAACATGTAATAAAGAGTCAAGAGTAGAAGAGTGCCGAAAAAAGGCAGCCACTAGGATGCATATCGTTCTCAAATTTGGCACTTCCTGGCAATTAATTACCATTTATGCGTAAACCACAATGTGATACAAGTTAGTGACCATGAGAGAATGAACGTTTTTAAATAATTGATGAGCTGTGCCTTAACTAATTTTTTTTTAAACTGCAGATGATAATCTGCAAATATAAAATATAACCAGGAAATGTTATAAATGACCAGGGGGTCAAGCAGCATCCCTGGAAAGAGAAACAAGAGTTAATATTTCAGGTCAAGAATTATTCTTTGAGCCTTCTTTCACACATGTTATCTGACTTTCTGATTGGTTCCAGCAATTTTGTTTTTATTTCTGCCATATGCAATGTGTTGCGTGAATGCTTTGCATAAGCTTCTTACCTAAGCTTTTAACTAAGTGAATGTTTATCCAACTCTGCATGGATTGTCAGTGGATTGACATTTATGTGGAGACGAAGAAAACTTTATTTGCATTTTACAACTAGCCTTTTCAAGAGATTCATAGGCGTAGTCTCCTAGGAAGGTACTAGACAAATTGCTAAACTGATATTCATTTGGCTAAACACCAATGCATTTAAAGCCTTTTGAATGTCTTCTCAGTCTTGGATTTTGTTAACCTGAGGAGTTTATAATTCATATTTGTATGTTGTGTACTTGAACCCAATTCTACATTGATATTTCAACTAAGGATGATTTGCAGCCTGGCAGTCAATTGATCTAATTTAAAGCCTACTATCTTCACCCCACCAAGGCGAGTGGTTTGGAATTATACTATGTGGAAGAAAGAGTAAGGACCCCTCTGTTCTGAATAAACAAAAACATTCTGCATGCGGTCAGACAATTTTATTCTTGGGTTCTTTCGCATTTTTGTGTGTATGCTGTAGAATTAATTTATTTTTCGGATCTCATCTGGGTTTATAAACTTTTATGCTGAAAGAAAGATCATGCCATCATTACCTTGACGTCAGAAATGCCATGGACATCTTTTTTTTTCGGGGGGGGGGGGGGGGGCAAGAGGAAGATGTGTGCTCATGTTCCCCAAAGACCAAACTAGGAACACAGATTTTATTCCACTTAAGAATGACGAACCAGAGTCCAAGAGCACGATTTCAGAATGTTCAGGTGGGGAAATATAATAAACAATTATGGAATGTATCTACGGAATTCACAAGGCTGGAAGATTTGGGCAGGCACAATTTTTGTCAACCTTTTGCGCATGCATGGAATTTACTGAGTACAATTCTTATGAATTGTACTAATATATGGACACCTGGGTGTTTGTGTATATGTATGTATTGTGACGAGTGCTGATTATGAAAAATATTTTTTTTAAAGCAGATACGATGCTAGACTTTATAGATAGACTCATAGAATGGTTATGTTGAATCTCTAAAAGGTTGGTTTAACTTCGTGGATTATTGTGTGATTCTGAAGAGTCGGGCGTGTTTAATTATAATATGTACCATGGTCGGAACAATTAAATTCTTGCTTGCTGCAGTTTTACAGTCGCATTAAACACAACAACAGCACAGCTAAACAACAATTATCAGTTACACTTCGTAAATCAGACCATAATAGTGCAAGCCAAATGAAATTGTGCAACCTTATTCAAAGTCCATGGTAGGATTGTATTTAGGGTTGTGCAGGGTGGTTCAAGATTGTGATGGTTGATAGGAAGAAATTGTTCTTTAACTTAACTAGGTCCAATGGAGAATGCAAATTATTGGATTGTTCTTGCAGGGGGAAAGCATAGACTTGACGGGTCAAATGGCTGCTTTCCGTGCTGTAATCGCTCTAAGGTTCATTCAGTAGACAAAAATAGCAAGTAAATCCAATACAAGTAGGTTTGCAGTTTAGCTTTATACAGGAATAGTATCATTAATGTCATTAATTTAGTTGAAATTAATGTTTTCTCTAGGCGACATTCTTCCTTTAATATCAATCTGATTTATAGGACCAAGAAGCAGTCAAGCAGGCCAGGAATTATCTCGAATTTACAGAAGACTCTGTACAAGTACCGAGGAACCTTGTAGGTAAGACTATCATTTATAAAACAAATATTCATTATTAAGCTTGTATAATCTGATTTGGTGGCTCTTAATATCTATGCAATACATTCCTTTCCAGGAAAGGTAATAGGCAAAAATGGAAAGCTCATACAAGAAATTGTCGACAAATCTGGAGTTGTCCGAGTGAGAATTGAAGGAGATGGCGATAAGAAGATTCCACGGGAAGAGGTATGTTGTGCTATGTTCAATGCCTAATAACACTGCAGCATGTTATTGAGAAAAAATATATCCAAAGCATGTATGATACCCTAGTTCAAATACACTGTGGAATCTGTCCCCTCCAGCAATGAGACAGCAGATATTATTTCCTCAAGGTCCAATACAATTGAAGACTGCTTTTCCTAGTGGTTCAGTATCAAGGACTTCAATGTTGCCCTCTATCCCCAAAGTGGTAAACTAAGCCCATAATTTCTAATACATCAAATCACACTCTTTCCTGAAGAAAGAGGTTACGCCACTTTTTGCCTGCTATCTGCTGTCGGAACTGACATCTTTGTTTATTATTTCCAACATGGTGTTGCATTTGACCCAGGGAAGCTTCATTTACACCTGTGTCATTACCACAACAATATTTTTAATTCCTGCCTTAGTTCATCCATGCTAATGCCCTCATTTTTTTATTTCCTTCTCTCCTGACTTGAAGCAGTGCTGGCTTGAAGGGCCGAATGGCCTCCTCCTGCACCTATTTTCTTTTACTTCACTCTTCTAATGCCTTTCTGGCTGAATCTCTGCATAGAGCTCAGAACTTTTATACAGTTCTGATAAATAGTCATGATCCTAGAATGTTAACATTTTCTTCTGTTCAAATGCTGTATTTTCAGCATTCATTTTTGTGGTTTTAGTTAACATTTTTCTCTAGTCATTGAAAACTCAGTTGCCCAGGTGCGAAAGATCTAAAGGAGCGGGAGTAAGGGAAATTGCCTTCAAACCTGCTCCAGTATTCAAATAGGTCATGGTCAATCTATAGTGTGGAAACAGACCCTTCGGCCCACCAATGCCAACCGGCAATTACCCTGCACATAAACACTATCCTACACACTAGGGACAAATATAATTTACAGAAACCAATTAACCTGTACATCTTTGGAGTGTCGGAAGAAACCCGAGCACCCATGGAACATCCACGTGGTCACAGTAGAATGTAAAAATTCTGTACAGACTTCACCCGTGATCTGGATTAAACCTAGATCTCTGGCACTAGAAGACAGCATCTCTACTGCTGCACCACGGTGCTGGCCTTAATCTCGGCTATACTTTTCTAATAATACAACCCTGGACAAATCAAAAATGTTTTATTTTTTGTCCTTCATTATATTCCATGATTCATCTTCCACAGCTCACTGAAATATATAATTTCAAAGATTTACAGACCCCCTTGTCTCTTTCCCAAGTAAATTACCCCTTTGAAACTCTGTCCTCATGTTATGAAGGAAAACAGCATCTCTCGTGGCAAGTCCTTCAGAACACATTTTCTCAGTGTCTTCTTGTCCTTCTGAACTCCAGTCCAGTGTCAATTTGATCTTTCCTCAACACAGCCAATTAATTACAGGATCCAACTGAGTTAAAATGTTTCACATTTTTTCCAATGGTAGTATATTTAAGCATAGAAACATAGAAAATAGGTGCAGGAGTAGGCCATTCAGCCCTTCGAGCCTGCACCGCCATTCAATATGATCAACTCGGTATCCTGTACCTGCCTTCTCTCCATACCCCCTGATCCCTCGAGCCACAGAGGCCACATCTAACTCCCTCTTAAATATTGCCAATGAACTGGCCTCAACTACTTTCTGTGGCAGAGAATTCCACAGATTTACTACTCTTTGTGTGAAAAAAAAATTATCATCTCGGTCCTAAAAGACTTTCCCCTTATCCTTAAACTGTGACCCTTTGTTCTGGACTTCCTCAACATCAGGAACAATCTTCGTGCATCTAACCTGTCCAACCCCTTAAGAATTTTGTAAGTTTCTATAAGATCCCCCCTCAATCTTCTAAATTCTAGCGAGTACAAGCCGAGTCTATCCAGTCTTTCTTCAAATGAAAGTCCTGCTATTCGGGTGTGGAAAGATATGAAGCAGGCATATCCCCTTTCCCTTTTATTTTATTTCTGTTTCGTTTTAATATTTTATATTTTTTTCGGTTTTTTCGCGGGTATTTTTTCTCTTTCTTTATATCTTTACGGGTTCTTTCTATCTTCTTTCACGAACTATCAATATCACTACTTTAGTTAACTTTCTCTTTCCTTCTCTTTTTTGCTTCTATATCCATATGACAATTACAGCACGGAAACAGGCCATCTCGGCCCTACAAGTCCGTGCCGAACAATTATTTTCCCTTAGTCCCACCTGCCTGCACTCATACCATAACCCTCCATTCCCTTCTCATCCATATGCCTATCCAATTTATTTTTAAATGATACCAACGAACCTGCCTCCACCACTTCCACTGGAAGCTCATTCCACACCGCTATCACTCTCTGAGTAAAGAAGTTCTCCCTCATGTTACCCCTAAACTTCTGTCCCTTAATTCTGAAGTCATGTCCTCTTGTTTGAATCTTCCCTATTCTCAAAGGGAAAAGCTTGTCCACATCAACTCTGTCTATCCCTCTCATTTTAAAGACCTCTATCAAGTCCCCCCTTAACCTTCTGCGCTCCAGAGAATAAAGACCTAACTTATTCAACCTTTCTCTGTAACTTAGTTGTTGAAACCCAGGCAACATTCTAGTAAATCTCCTCTGTACACTCTCTATTTTGTTGACATCCTTCCTATAATTGGGCGACCAAAATTGTACACCATACTCCAGATTTGGTCTCACCAATGCCTTGTACAATTTTAACATTACATCCCAGCTTCTATACTCAATACTCTGATTTATAAAGGCTAGCATACCAAAAGCTTTCTTTACCACCCTATCTATATGAGATTCCACCTTGAAGGAACTATGCACGGTTATTCCCAGATTCCTCTGTTCAACTGCATTCTTCAATTCCCTACCATATACCATGTACGTCCTATATCGATTTGGCCTATTAAGGATTTAGCACCTTATATTTTTCAGCATTAAACTCCATCGGCCATCTTTCAGTCCATTCTTCCAAATGGCCTAAATCACACTGTAGACTTTGGAAATCCTCTTCATTATTCACAACACCCCCTATCTTGGTATCATCTGCATACTTACTAATCCAATTTACCACACCTTCATCCAGATCATTGATGTACATGACAAACAACAAAGGACCCAACTCAGATCCCTGAGGCACCCCACTAGTCACCTGCCTCCAACCTGACAAACCGCCATCCACCATTACCCTCTGGCATCTCCCATTCAGCCACTGTTGAATCCATCTTGCTATTCCTGCATTTATACCCAACAGTTGAAACCTTCTTAACCAACCTTCCATGAGGAACCTTGCCAAAGGCCTTACTAAAGTCCATATAGACAACATCCACTGCTTTACCCTCGTCAATTTCCCTAGTAACCTCTTCAAATAATTCAAGAAGATTAGTCAAACATGACCTTCCAGGCACATATCCATGTTGACTGTTCCTAATCAGACCCTGTTTATCCAGATGCTTATATATATATATATTATCTCTAAGTATCTTTTCCATTAATTTGCCCACCACTGAAGTCAAACTAACAGGTCTATAATTGCTAGGTTTACTCTTAGAACCCTTTTTAAACAATGGAACAACATGCGCAGTACGCCAATCCTCGGGGGCTATTCCCGTTTCTAATGACATTTGAAATATTTCTGTCATAGCCCCGGCTATTTCTACACTAACTTCCCTCAATGTCCTAGGGAATATCCTGTCAGGACCTGGAGACTTATCCACTTTTATATTTTTCAAAAGTGTCAGTACTTCTTTTACTTTGAAACTCATAGTATCCATAGCTACTCTACTAGTTTCCCTTACCTCACATAATTCAATATCGTTCTCCTTGGTGAATACCGAAGAAAATAAATTGTTCAATATCTCCCCCATCTCTTTTGGATCTGCAGATAGCTGTCCACTCTGTCTCTCCAATGGACCAATTTTATCCTTTTGCTATTAATATAGCTGTAGAAACCCTTTGGATTTACTTTCACCTTACTTGCCAAAGCAACCTCATATCTTCTTTTAGCTTTTCTAATTTCTTTCTTAAGATTCTTTTTACATTCCTTATACTCCTCAAGCACCTCATTTACTTCATGCTGCCTATAATTATTGTAGATCTCACTCTTTTTCCGAACAAGATGTCCAATTTCCATTGAAAACCAGGGCTCTTTCCAATTTTTACTGTTTCCTTTCAACTGAGCAGGAACATAAAGATTATGTACTCTTAAAATTTCCCCTTTAAATGTCCTCCAATTCTCTTCTTCATCCTTCCCATAAAACAAAATGTCCCAGTTCACTCATTTTAAATCATTTTGCATCTCATCAAAGTTAGCCTTTCTCCAATCAAAAATCTCAACCCTAGGTCCAGTTCTGACCCTCTCCATAACTATATTGAAACTAATGGTATTGTGATCACTGGACCCGAAGTGCTCCCCAACGCATACCTCCGCCACCTGTCCCGTCTCATTTCCTAACAGGAGGTCCAGCACTGCCCCATCTAGTAGGTACCTCTATGTATTGCTGCAAAAAGCAATCCTGCACACATTTTACAAACTCCAAACCATCCAGCCCATTTACAGAATGTGTTTCACAGTCTATGTGTGGAAAGTTGAAATCTCCCACAATCACTACCTTGTGCTTGCTACTAATATCTGCTATCTCCTTACATATTTGCTCTTCCAATTCTCGATCCCCATTTGGCGGTCTATAATACACCCCTATAAGTGTTGCTACACCTTTCCCACTTCTCAGTTCCACCCAAATAGCCTCCCTAGATGAGCCCTCCAATCTATCCTGCCAAAGCACTGCTGTAATATCTTCCCTGACTAGCAATGCAACACCTCCACCTCTTGCCCCTCCAATTCTATCACACCTGAAGCAACGAAATCGTAATGAAAGTCCAATTTATCAATTGTAATCATCATCCTTCTGCGGCACTGCCCTATCTCCTGTTTCTGAAATTTTTCCACAAAGCCCAATAACCCTATACATTTTTCAAGATTTGGGCATCTCTTTTAATGTCCATCCCTAATTAGTTGCCAGTCTACAATCGAGGCATGTGCATGACTGCAGTTTTGGCTTTTGATCAATACTGGTCTTTTTTAATTAACGCGACACAAAACAAACCAACATCATTATATGGCTGTGACACCATGCAGCATGCAAAATGGTTACCATATCAACCGGTATAACAGAAATTTGTACTTTGAAAATAATTCATTGTACGCTGGAGTGTCTTAGGTGTCCTGAAGACATATTACAATAATATATGAACAAGTTGATTGTGTTACTTGAAGCCTGTTGTTCTATCATGGATTTAAATCCTTGTGTGATATTGGCAAGTAATTAGATGCAACTTTCACAAACATTACTGATATTCATTACTGGTGTGTAAATATTAGCCATAACAATTATCATCTTTTTGTCTTACTGTCTTTGCTAAAAGTAAATGTATTCACCACAACTTTACAGGCTTTATCCAATACAAAGACTCTTGAGATGAATTTGGCTTTTCTCTTTTCATTTCAGAAAATAATGAAAATGTTTAAGTATTCACAGTTGATCTTGGCTCTACAGATCAGTTTTGAATCTTTTCCGAAATATCATTTAGTCCTGGAATGGAGTGTTCAAGGACCACATAACCAAAATAGTCCACAGCTATAGCTGCCATAAGGACAAAAGTTGATTAATGTTTAGTGGATTAGGGTGGCAAGATATGAAAGCAATGATCTGACCTCAAACTCAGTCTAAATGACCAGGAATATCATGAAGTAGCTATCTTTCTCGATCACTAGATTCACCAATGTGCTTTTAAATATTACCCATACCTTAACTCATGCTTTTTATAAATCCATTTGAGAAGCAGAGAATCTATATTTGAGCTTACAAAAGCATAAGCAGTGTAATACTAAGATGTCATAGAATTCGTCAGCGTACTAAAATGTTTTAGACTGAGATGTACTAATAAAATAAGTTTTAATTTGAAAGATCATTCTATTAAGGGCATAAATATTTTAATTCATTGATCATTTTTAGGGCATGGTTCCTTTTGTCTTCGTTGGAACAAAGGAAAGCATTAGCAATGCTCGCGTTCTATTAGACTATCATCTAAACTACTTAAAGGTAAGAAGTGAACTCTGTTAACATATAATTTGTTTAATTTCCTTGTTTTGATACGTAAAATGGAGAAGGAATATTTGGTGTAATAAACTTTATTCTGCCTGAGGTGTAAGAAATATTATGTTGCTCTTCTTGAGTTGTTTCACCTCTTACTGCAGTTTAAATCTGCAATCAAAAGATGACATTGGAGTGATCTAAAATCTCAATATTTTGTCAAATCTAAAAATTCTTTACAATGTTGATGCAGTATCGAAAGTTTTTGGCCAACAATAGAATGGTGGAATGTAGACTTCCACAAACCAATTTCCTCTTTCCCAACTCATCTGTTATCTATTATTAGCTTCTGTTGTGTAAATAGTATCCCAGTAAGCTGATTGCTTGAAATTGGAAAGGAATTTTCAATTACCCGCTGCTTAAAATGAAAAGCTCTGGCCACAATACAAGTTATTTGTATCAGACATTTTTCTTCAAATGACATTGGCGATCGCTTCGCATAACTCCTCCGCTTAGTTCGCAATAACCAACCTCATCTCCGGTGGCTCAGCACTTCAACTCTCCCTCCCATTCCGAATCCGACATTTCAGTCCTGGGCCTCCTCCATGGCCAGAGTGAATGGAGGAAATTGCCCACGACAGATTGGAGGAAAAGAACCTCATATTTTGCTTGGGTACTTTACACCCCAGTGGTATGAACATTGACTTCTCCAATTTCATGTAGTCCTTGCTTTCTCCCTATTTCCCCTCCCCTTCCCAGCTCTCACAAAGCCTACTGTCTCCACTTCTTCCTTTCCTTTCCCCCCCCCCCCCCCCCCCCCCCTCGGACATCAGTCCGAAGAAGGGTCTCGACCCAAATCGTTGCCTATTCCTTCCCTCGCTGTCTCACCCACTGAGTTTCTCCAGCTTTTTTGTCTACCTTAAACATGGGAAATGCTAGGAATGTTCAACAAGTGAAGTAGTATTTCTGGAGGAGAAAACGGTAAATGTTTTAGGTGTATGGCATTCCATCAGAATTGGGATGGATGGGGAGAAGTATTAAAGTAATAGCAAAGCGGCTTAGCGGGGAAATTAAACCAGGCCACGGCATGCACAATGAATGGCAGGGGCTGGGAAGTGTTATTGAACAGCGAGATCTTAAGATCCAAATATATCTTGAAAGTTGCAACACAGGTAGACAGGCAAGTGAAAAAAAATGGATGGCATTCTTCCCTTTATCAACCGATGCATTGAAAACAGTAGTTGGGACAACTTGTTACAGTGGTACAAAAAGTTGAGTAGGTTACAGTTTGAGTGTTGTGTGCAGTTCTGATCAGCACACTACGGGAAGTTTGTGATTACGCTCAAGAAGCAGCTCAAAAGATTCACTAGGATATTGACACAAGACTGCAGACGCCGGAATCTGGAGCAAAAAAAACAAACCATTTGAGGAACTCAGCAGTTCTAGAGAACTGAAATTAGGGGAAATCTCTGTTCTAAGGGTGGTAAATGTTTGGAACTCTATGCTGTGTCATTGACCCCAATTTCGAAAAGGTATTTGAATGAGCAGGGCAGAGAGGGACATGGAATTATTACAGGTATGTGGAATTGGTAGTTAGGCATAGATGTGGTATGCTGAAAACGTTTATTTTATGGACAACTGTGACTATATCTAGCTAATGTTGACATGTTGCACTGTGACTCTCCTTGCCATTCCCATCCTCAGATGCCATCCTCAAGGTAGATTATCAGTGAAGCGAGTCTGGCTAAAATATTTTACTTTCCTTGAGTCAAAAGTGTACATTAAATTCAAATTTGTTCATATGCAGCCTTGTCATTTCCAAAATGCATATTGCTAACTTTACTGTTATCAGGTTGGTGAAAGGAAAGATGAGTCAGATGAAATAGAAACATAGAAATTAGGTGCAGGAGTAGGCCATTCGGCCCTTCGAGCCTGCACCGCCATTCAATATGATCATGGCTGATCATCCAACTCAGTATCCCGTACCTGCCTTCTCTCCATACCCCCTGATCCCCTTAGCCACAAGGGCCACATCTAACTCCCTCTTAAATATAGCCAATGAACTGGCCTCAACTACCCTCTGTGGCAGAGAGTTCCAGAGATTCACCCACTCTCTGCGTGAAAAAAAGTTCTTCTCATCTCGGTTTTAAAGGATTTCCCCTTTATCCTTAAGCTGTGACCCCTTGTCCTGGACTTCCCCAACATCGGGAACAATCTTCCTGCATCTAGCCTGTCCAACCCCTTAAGAATTTTGTAAGTTTCTATAAGATCCCCTCTCAATCTTCTAAATTCTAGAGAGTATAAACCAAGTCTATCCAGTCTTTCTTCATAAGATAGTCCTGACATCCCAGGAATCAGTCTGGTGAACCGTCTCTGCACTCCCTCTATGGCAATAATGTCCTTCCTCAGATTTGGAGACCAAAACTGTACGCAATACTCCAGGTGTGGTCTCACCAAGACCCTGTACAACTGCAGTAGAACCTCTCTGCTCCTATACTCAAATCCTTTTGCAATGAAAGCTAACATACCATTCGCTTTCTTTACTGCCTGCTGCACCTGCATGCCTACCTTCAATGACTGGTGTACCATGACACCCAGGTCTCGCTGCATCTCCCCCTTTCCCAATCGGCCACCATTTAGATAATAGTCTGCTTTCCTATTTTTGCCACCAAAATGGATAACCTCACATTTATCCACATTATACTGCAAATGGATCCATTTCTGTCAGCTTGTAGAATGCTGCCCTGATTGTCCATCTTAAACTGTTTGGGGTGAAAGATCTGCTTTCAGAAAATATTGCCAATCTTTGCATTTAGCCCAAATCCAACTGGATGCATTTCCATTTCTTCACACTCCCCCTTTGCCACGCACCTGCCGGCACCAAAAACATAAATCATATAACTTTAATTATCAGGGTCATAACATTCTAGGAACATTGAACAGGTTCGGTAGATTCTGTCTTCTATTAATTGTGGCAGAGGTAAAGGTGATTGTGTGTTTTGTGTACAGGAGGTTGACCAGCTCCGGATGGAACGTTTACAAATAGATGAGCAGCTTCGGCAGATGGGTGCCGGTTTGAGGACTCCGGCAAATCGCCCCGATAAAGAAAGGGGCTACTCAACCGACGAGAGCACAAGTTACTTGCGCGGGGGAAGACCTTATGGTAGTCGAGGTCGCGGTAGGCGAGGCCCAGGCTATGCATCAGGTATCATTTCAACCTGCAAAAAATCAGTTTATTTGTTTGTTTTCTATTTGCAATCAACATTTATACATGACTGTATTTTAAAACTTTGTATTTTACAATTTCAAAAAATGTATTTAAATTTTGTAAACACCGTTTGAAGAAATTCATGTGACAGAAATTGGATTCTTCTCTTGAATATTTTGAACTGCTATTCATATTAATAACTTGAATGTGGAGCAGTGTGTAAGGTATCCAAGATTGCCGGTGACACGGAAATGGGGTGGGGAGGGTGACAAATCGAGATGAGGATTTTTGGACTGCTACTTAGTGAGTGTGATGATTGAAATACTACATGGTGAGGGAGTGAAATACTCGGAAAACGGAGTGTTATATGGGAAGCTGAGGTGATGTACTTCGATTAGAGAAATCACATTTAAGACTTATCTAAATGGACGAACGAATGCAGGTGTGCAAAGCACACAAAGGATCTAGGCATTATTGACCATGAATCGCAGTAAATTGATAGGAGGGTGAAGCAAGTGGTTCGGAAGTCCAATGTCACTGGCTTTGATTAAAAATTGTTTGGAGCAATCATGAGGAATTCTTCTTACAATTGTAGAGGTTACTGGAGAGGCGACTACAGGTGGTTGTGGTCCCCTTATTTAGGAACGGGGGAACTAGCATTAAAGGTGATGCAAGGAACATTCAATAGGCTAATTCCTGACATGAGAGGATGGCTGAAGAAATTAGATTATTATCCTTTCGAGTTCAGAATAGGGCATAATCTTATTGACTTAGGGAGGAACCTCGCAGATTGTGGTGGGTGAATCTCTCTCTAGTTCTCTGCCTGGGAAGAAGATGAAAACTGGAAAATTTGAGGTATTTAAAGAGAGGTTAGATACATTTTAAAAATAGGAGATTTGAAGGCTAGGAGATGATGCGTGAGGCCTGAGGCATGTCAACCATGTTTCTTAAAGGCAGGATTATAATGGAAATTTAGTTATTTGGAGAAAAAAATAGGTGGGAGGGGTTTGCCATGTGGATTTTGATGTGCAACCTTCAGAGTTGTATTTATTAAAGAAAAGGTTAGAACAATGTGGGTAGAGCTGCCAGCGAATATATTAAACAATGACTATTGGACTCATTTTATTTGTTTTATAAGGTTGATAAGTGGCATCTAAGAGAGGAGGTGTGTTCCTAATCAAATGCTATTTCAGAAATAAAGAATATTGTTTTTCTTTCAGTTTGTATTTTGTAAAATATTTCTTTTCCCCTTCTTGTTGCTAAGGAAACAACTCTGAAGCATCTAATGCCTCTGAGACTGAATCCGAGCACAGAGATGAGCTAAGTGATTGGTCGCTGGCGCCTACAGATGAGGAGAGGGAACCATATTCTCGCCGGGGTGACAATCGCAGGCGTGGCAATGCCGGGCGTGGTCGCGGTGGAGGCCGCGGCCGTGGGAGTAACAAAAACCTGTCGGCAACTTCAGGTAAATGGCCACACATTTGCTCTTTTCTCCTTCCATGTCAACTCTTCCATGATTTACATGCTTTTTTGGTCAAGGTCTCTCATGAAAGAAGTCTACTGACAAGAATGTTTGTTCTGTCATTTTGTGGTTTTGCATCATTTAATCCTAGATTGACATTACAATCCAAATGGCATCAATTTGTATTTGCTGATTGTGTCTTTCCGTGCCTAGATGTGTCAAGATTAACAGTGGGTTTTTTTTAATGACACCTGAATTTCGTGTGCATGGCTAACTAACACGCTCACGTCCTACAAACTGAAAAGGCTACAACATTTTCCTTGCACAGATGAATAGTTTTGATTGATTAAAAGATACAGCATGAAAACAAGCCCTCCGGCCACTGAGTCCACGCCGACCATCAATCACCCATTCACACTAGTTCTATGTTATCCCACTTTCACACCCACTCCCTACACAATAGAGGTCAAATAATCTACAGCTCTGCATGTTTTGGGGATGTGTGGAAACCAAAGTAGCCAGTGGAAATACACATGGTTACAGGGAGAATGTGCAAACTCCACACGAGCCTGGGCCTTTGGTGCTGTGAGGCAGCAGCTGCGCCACTGTGCCACACATAATGGTATCATGTTTCAAACTGAATATATTCTGTTTGTGTGTGTGTGTGCATTTTCATACATGATTTTGCTCAGGCATTCGTGTTCTGTGATCTGTGGCCCGAGTCCAAATCTGGGATGACTTCAATTTTTTTTTTTTTTTGGTGTTTTAGATGAATTCTTGAGGGCAGACATCCGT
Source organism: Leucoraja erinaceus (assembly GCF_028641065.1). Taxonomy (NCBI): domain Eukaryota; kingdom Metazoa; phylum Chordata; class Chondrichthyes; order Rajiformes; family Rajidae; genus Leucoraja; species Leucoraja erinaceus. The sequence goes on from NC_073388.1 coordinate 41,480,957, forward strand.
AAACGCAATTCATCAAGAGACTCGAAGACTGGGACGACGGACAGCTCATTGGAGGTAGCCTTTCGGTTATGGTTTAGGTTTGCATGGTTTGGAGTTGTCTACTCTGAGGTATATTCTGCTGTTAAATGTCCCCGAAGCTAAGTTTACCAAATTATGTCTCTAAGTGTAGACTAGCTTAAAGGAGATATATTGGTCGGCATGGACGAGTTGGGCCGAAGTGTCTGTTTCTGTGCTGTATGACTCTCATTCTTTGTCAGATAATCAGGGTAGTTAGATTTCAAAGTGCTCAAAACCTATGTTTATTTTATATCATATTTCATGGGAGACTATCTCGCCTGCAGAGTCTATGATCTGTGTTACAGTATTGTGATCTCACAATCAACATTTACACAAGTTTAGCACAAGCATTTTTTTTGCTTTTAAGCTTGAGGTATTAGGACATCAGCAATTGATTTTCTAAAGTTATTACATTTTGAAAGAATATTTAAATGAGAAGCAGTCTTATTTGTTCATCTAATGAAAACTTAATTCTATATCAACTAAGCATCCATAAGTCATTAACTGAACAATTCAGAACCCTCTTAAATGCAATCAAATCTTCCAAAGTTCAAAAAACTGATTATGTGGTGAGTTAACGTTCCATGTAAGCAATGTTGTATCTTGTGATATTTGACTTGTTCAAGGCTTTGTAGGCAGATAGAAATCAGCAAATGTTCAGAAAATAACTTTATCTAGAAATTTACATGCAAAAAATTAGGATTAAACTTTTATAACTTCAGTATTCTATTTAATCGATATCTTTATGTAATCCAGATCAGTGCCGTTGAAAAGTGGATTTTACCCAACGAGAATCTTTTACACCCAATGTTTGAATCTTCTCATATTTTTCTTAATATATTTCCTCAATAAGATATAATGATTTTGGGATGCTGCAATTTGGTTTAATTTCAAATGAGGTATTTGTTCAAAAATAAGGTATTTGGTTTAGTGCGGTGTGCTAGCTGAGTTGCTCGTGTGCTCAAATTTCCGTATCTTTTACCTTGTTTATCTTGTGTTGGAAAGTACACTTGACGCTAGCTTGAACTTGATTACCTTGTACATTCTAAAACGTATTACCTTTCTCCCCCTTTTTATGTTTTGCTGGCACTGCCAAGGTTGGGAAGCCACAATATGGGGAATCACAGGTATGACTGACTGGCAACATGCTACATTCTAGTGCAGAACGGCACATGGTCTTATGCGCTCATAGCGCCTTTTGAAATAACCCAGTGAATTTTGTTGAGGTGTCATTGCTGAAAAGTGAATGATGCTGAAAAGAACAGATGTTGGAGGGGTGATCAAAGACATGGATCAAGAAGTAATAATAAGATTAATAATGTAGGAAACTTTCATCAAGGTTTTTATGCTGTTTATGGAGCAGGCATGAGAGGGGGCATGCATACAAGAGCCATGTGAAGAAGGTTGCAATTAAACAAATACTTTTTGGTTAGAGGAATAAGCAAGGGACTGGTATCGTTTTTGTTCTAGACTATGTAGAGAACCAATGAACATCATCACAGATGAGAATGGTAAGTTTTGTCAAAGAAGACAGAGTTCAGAAAATATCAGGAATTTTGAGGAAAACTAAATTTTATCAATGTGCAGAGTAATGCAAGGATTTTCAAGAGCAACTACAGTGCATTCAGAAAGTATTCAGACCCCTTCACTTTTCCCACGTTTTGTTACATTACAGCTTTATTTTAAAATGGATTATTTTATTTTTATTATCATCAATCTACGCACAATACCCCAGAATGAAGAAGCGAAAACAGGTGTTTAGACATTTTTGCAAAGTAATTAAAAATAAATAACTGAAATATCACATTTACATAAGTATTCAGACCCTTCGCTATGACACTCAAAATTGAGCTTAGGTTCATCCTGTTTCCATTGATTAATCTTGAGATGTTTCTACAACTTGATTGGAGTTCACCAGTGGTAAATTAAATTGATTGGACATGATTTGGAAAGGCACACATATGTCCATATAAGGTCCCACAGTTGACAGTGCATGTCAGAGCAAAAACCAAGCCATGAAGATGAAGGAATTGTCCGTAGACATCCAAGACAGGATTGTGTCGAGAGACAGATCTGGGGAAGGGTATAAAACTATTTCTGCAGCATTGCAGGTCCCGAAGGACACAATGGCCTCCATCATTCTTAAATGGAAGAACTTTGAAACCACCAGGACTTTTCATAGAGCTGGCCACCCGGCCAAATTGAGCATCGGGGGAGAAGGGCCTTGATCAGGGAGGTGACTAAGAACCCAATGGTCACTCTGACAGAGCTCCAGCGTTCCTCTATGTGGAGATGGGAAAACCTTCCAGAAGGACAATTATATCTGCAGCACTCCACCAATCAGGCCTTTATGGTAGAGTGGCCAAATGGAAGTATCTCTCAGTAAAAGGCACATGACAGCCCGCTTGGAGTTTGCCATAAGGCACCTAAAAGACTCTCAGACCATGAGAAACAAGATTCTCTGGTCTGATGAAACCAAGATTGAACTCTTTGGCCTGAATGCCGAGCATCACGTCTGGAAGAAATCTGGCACCGCTCATCTGGCCAATACCATACCTACGGTGAAGCATGATGGTGGCAGCATCATGCTATGGAGATGTTTTTCAGCGGCAGGAACTGGGAGATTAGTCGGGATTGAGGGAAAGATGAACGGAGCAAAGTACAGAGAGATACGTGATGAAAACCTGCTCCAGATTGTTCTGGACCTCAGACTGGGGCGGAAGTTCACCTTCCAACAGGACAACAACCATAAGCACACATCCAAGACAACGCAGGAGTGTCTTTGTGACAAGTTTGTGAATGTCCTTGAGTGACCCAGCCAGACCCCGGATTTAAATTCCATCAAACATCTCTGGAGGGACCTGAAAATAACTGCATCGACGCTCTCCATCCAACCTGACAGAGCTTGAGAGGATCTGCAGAGAAGAGTGGGAGGAATTACCCAAATACAGGTCTGTCTGCCTTGCTTGTAGCGTCATACCCGAGAACACCTGAGGCTGTAATAGCTGCCAAAGGTGCCTCAACAAAGTACTGAGTAAAGGGTCTGAATACTTGTGTAAATGTGATATTTCAGTTATTTGTTTTTAATTTGCAAAAGTTTCTAGACGCCTGTTTTCACTGCTTTATTATGGGTTATTGTGTAGATTGATGATTTAAAAAAAAAAAAAAAGAATTTAATCAATTTTAGAATAAGGCTGCAATGGAACAAAATGTAGGAAAAGTGAAGGTGTGTGAATACTTTCTGAATGTACTGTTTGCACATGTGATGGAGTCACAAGGAGCTGCAGATTCTGGTTAGCAAAAATAGACTAAATGCTGAAGTAACTTGGGCAGAATCTCTGGAGGACGTGGATTGGTCACGTTTTGTGTTGGGACCCTTCAGAACAAGGGATCACAGTTTAAGGATAAGAGGGAAATCTTTTAGGACCGAGGTGAGGAAAACATTTTTCACACAGAGTGGTGAATCTCTGGAATTCTCTGCCACAGAAGGTAGTTGAGGCCAGTTCATTAGCTATATTTAAGAGGGAGTTAGATGTGGCCCTTGTGGCTAAAGGTATGGAGAGAAGGCAGGTACAAGATACTGAGTTGAATGATCAGCCATGATCGTATTGAATTGCGGTGCAGGCTCGAAGGGCCGAATGGCCTACTCCTGCACCTATTTTCTATGTTTCTTCAGACTCGATGTGGAGAGATGACATTTCTGGTTGGGGCATAATAGGTGACATTTGGGTCTAAAGAAGGTTCCAGCCCAAAACGTCACAGATCCATGTTCTCCAGAGAAGCTGCCTGACCCGCTGAGTTACTCCGGCTCTTTGTGCCTTATAATGTGCCCTCATCAATTGTTGCTCGTTTATCATTGTGGTTGGTCAGTTGAGGACATTGTGCCAGTAATGCACTAGAACATTTGCTGAATTATTTAAAGTGTTGCAGCTATATACATTTTGCATAATTTTTGATATTTTGCATACGTTCCAGTATCAGTATAAAGAATTCTGAAAGGTTTGATGGTAGACAGTCTAAATCTTTTTCCGAGTTTGGAAAATTAAAATACTTGAGAAGCATAACTTTAAAGTGAGAGGAGCATAGTTTAAAGGCGATGGGCAGGACAGGTTTTTTTTTTTAAGCAGGGGATGGTAAGTGCCTGGAACGTTTTGCTGGGAATAGTGGTTGAAGCAGCTATGTTAGTGGCATTTAAAAGATTTTTGGATAGGCATCTGGATTTGCATGGAATGGAGAGTTATTGGTTATGTGCCGGTAGATAAGAGATGGACTTGGCATTGTGTTTGGCATAGCCATTACGAGCCGAAGGGCCTGTTCTTGTGCTGTACTGATCTATGTTTTGTTCTGATTTTGGTGCATATTCAGTGTAATGCCTGCAGTATTTAGTTTCTGAACACTTTCTGATTTGTTTCAGATCAGAACTGACAGCAATAATGAAAGGAGTGTCATAACGAAAGCTTCACACAGCCCAAACGTTTTTGGTGAGAGCACTCGACAACGCATAGGCAAGGAGCGCACTCCAAAGAAGGAGAAGTCGGAAACTTCCGCAGACAACCAGCAAGTGATGGTGAACGGCGTCTCTTAAAGCGTGTACCTGCAGAGTGATGTTCTCTCTTAATTTCCTTTCATTAACCATACAAACCAGATGCTTACATGTCACTTAGAGAAACCTATTAGGCCAAAGACATAAAACTCATTTGTGCACAGCAGATGCACACGGCCCACTGTTGTCTTTTGCCAGACAGGTGGAGCATTTGTGCAGTAACCATTTTCATTTCACTTAGCAAACTCCTTTTTGAAAAAAAAAAGTATATTGTTTGATCTGTGCCTTCAATATAACTTGCCAGAAGGGGATAACCTTACTATAGTTGCAGAAATCAGGGAAGCTAAATGAGCAGAAGACAGTAACAATGTAAAATACATGTATGTAGATAAAGTGTGGTTAAATACCGGCGAACCTTTACAAAAGAATGCATGCTTTTCATGATTTTCCTTATATATGCATCTAGCTGAACAGTAAAGGATCAGAAATCCTTGCACTGAAGTTTGTATGGCATTGATTGGTCAGTGTGGGAGGGCACTTTTTTTCTTTACACCTCTGCATTTGATGTACAAGGGTAAATGTAAAGAATTAAATAGTGTATTGTTTGATAGGCATATAATGCCTGGAGATTGTTGCCAAACTGATGATTTGTAGTTATTTATTTTTGGGAATGTACAGTATTTGGGGAGGGGTAAAGCTTTGTTTATGTACCTGTCCACTATGGGCTATTGTGTTAACTTAGTATAGATGATTAACAAAGGTAGATTGACCTTACAGTGTATGATCTGCAACGGGGCAATATTTTTCTCTGTACATAGTAGTGAAAACAAATAATTTGGTTTTATGTTGATATTGTTCGGTTGAAGTGCAATATATTTTGTATGCAAGCAGTTTCAATTAATAAAGTTTGATCTTCCTCTGCTGACTGTAGGACAAAAGTTACTTCCTTCTGATTTACTACAGTTAAGGGTTAAGAGTTGGAGATCAGTTTTAATGACTTTTCAATTAGCTAATTTAATCCGACACTGATTTTTTCGCTAGTTAAGTGGATTTCCCTGGTAAAAATTATGAAATGTTATGCATGTGGTTACAATGGTTAGAAATGTGACAAGACGTGGCAGTGTACAAAATACAACATTTGCAATGTTTTCTTTCCCATTTCTTTCCCCTGGTGTCTCTTTATTTAATTGTATGGGGAATTAGGCAAGTGGTGTAAGGAGCTATGTTGCTGTTGAGGTGACTTGGGAGGGGAACTAAAGGAATGGGTTGATGTTTGCAATTGATGACTTGTCTGAGTAAATGAAGAGATAATTAACCAGGTTTTGTTGGAAAACTGAATGGGTCTGAACAATGTACGTGCTTACTAATGCACAGGTTGGACAATATTTAGTTGTAAAGATGTACCCCGTGATTAGAATTAACTTTGTGAAGCTGATATTTAATTTCCCTAGCCCATTTGTTAATTTAATTTGCTACTTTTTGGGCATTTCTTGCCCATAAATCCTTGACAAAGATACAGATCAGACTCATCTTGTGTTTGTAATTTTAGTGGGATTATGAACCTCTCATAATTCATTGTTTTTCCAGAATTTCACACCACAGCCAATATACAGGAGCCTGGTGGCTTAGTATAACTTGTGCTGCACGAGAATGTGCTGGTAATTTTCTCTTTCACTCCGTCACTTTCTCTCGCACCCACTCTCCCTGTTTCCCTCATGCGCCCTCCCTTTTTCTCTCGCGCTTGCAGACACTGCCTCCCTCTGAGTAACACTACCGGATACTGTAGTAAACAGCAGAATTCTAAATGTTATTGTGCCAGTTGAGTAAAGTAGAGCTTGTAATTTCCATAATATACATGGTGGCGCTGCAGTGGAGTTGTCTTACAACGCCAGAGACCGAGTTCTATCCTGACTCCAGCTCCAGTTTCCTCCAACACTCCAAAGACATACAAATTTGTAGGTAAATTGGCTTGGTAAAATAGTAAATTATCCCTAGTGTGTGTAGGATAGTGTTAATGTGCAAGGATTGCTGGTTGGCGCGGACTCTGGGTCAAATTCGGGCCGGGACGCTCCCGGAAGGCAGACCAAACTCGCTCGCCACGGACCAACCTCTGAAGAGGACTCGCCCACCACAGACCAATGACTGAGGCCCCCCAGGTAGGCCCTGCTTGCTCGCCATTGACCGGCCCGCTGCAGACCAACGACGGAGGATCTGCCCGGCGGGACCAGGAACCCGCCCGGAGGCTTGTCTCAAATGCATTTCGTTGTCTCTGTACTGTACGCTGACAATCTATCATATCATTATATATATAAAACTCAAATCAGTCCGCCTGCCGCCGTACGGCGTCCGCCGCGTTTCTTCCTTTGACGCTCCGCAACTCCGAAACCGGACGCAGGATCGCCGACGTCTTTTCCATTTCGGTAGAGATTTCGCTTTTCTTTCTAAGTATCCGCTCCTCGTTACATTTCGTCGTGTTTAAGTACGCTTTTTTAATCAAATCCTACACCCCCCCCCCCCCCCCACCACCTCAATATTAAAAAAAAAAACTGGATTCTAACCCACACAAGCAGCTCCCTGTGAACGTTCCATCGTGTGATGTCACAATGCCCGATGCTCACAGATGGCCAATCGGAATGGATTCATTTACATATGCCTTTGCAGGAGCCACAGCCCCGGTGAACGTTCCATTGTGTGATGTCACAATGCCCAAGGCTCAAATACATTGTTGCCATATTGGGAGTACAGAGAATAGGCTGTGGGCCGAGGAGCTTTATTCAGCAGTTTCGTGACCCAAGTCACCAAACTACATGAAATTGTCACATATTGTGTAAAAATATTTATATAAATCACCGCTGAAACTCGATATGAATAAGACTTGCACATTTTTATTAAATTAGAGAAAACCGGAAAAATGTCGGGAATTTTATAGTCCAATGAAAGCACGTTTGACATTGAGTTGTCTGCCAGTTGGCCAATCACGCGCTTTGTTTCAGGCAAGCACACAAAATGGCTGAGGGGGCTTCACAGATGCCTGTTTTACTGGAGATTCCGATGTGTTGTTCTGTAGAATAAATGTCATGGAAACTTGCTGCAGTTTCATTGTATTTAGTGGGAAAAGCATAAAAAAGGCTGAAGAAAGTGCTGCGAAGTGGATTAAAGTGCAAGAAAGCAAATTCCCTACTTTTCACTCATTCATTCATGAAATTGAGGGCCTAAACTATAACACGGTCAATTAAACATTGTCACTAATGCCAGCCTGTTGTACAGTAATAAGTCTTTAACAAATAATCTCGAAGCTGCCTGCGAAAACTTGCCGGGAAAAAGTGCTCCGATCGCGGAACTTAGGTACTCGCTGTAAATAGCGATCGATATCCCTCCGTTTTTCTCCCGTTAACAGGGTATGAAAACGAGCAAACGACCGCTACAGACGGCACTATGTAAAGGCCCCCCCCAACCCCCGCCCGCCCGCGGAGATGATCCTCGGCTCCACGATCGCGAATCGGCCGCTTATTAATTGAGACCGCGGCTTCTCCTCCCCCTCTTCTTCTCCTCCCCCTCCCCCTCTCCCTCTCCACCCTCCTCCTCCCCTTCCTCATTACATTTCGTCGTGTTTAAGTACGCTTTTTTAATCAAATCCTACACCCCCCCCCCCCACCACCTCAATATTTCAAAAAGAAACTGGATTCTAACCCACACAAGCAGCCCCCTGTGAACGTTCCACCGTGTGATGTCACAATGCCCGATGCTCACAGATGGCCAATCGGAATGGATTCATTTACATATGCCTTTGCAGGAGCCACAGCCCCGGTGAACATTCCATCGTGTGATGTCACAATGCCCAATGCTCAAATACATTGTTGCCATAGAGAACGCTCAGCGATTATTCAAATTCTTCACTAACTGTCATTTCTGATTTTGCTTGTGAAGTGAAAAGTCCTGAATTGCATTTGTCTGATGCAGGAAGATTGTTCCAGATGTTGGGGAAGTCCAGGACACGCGGGACACAGTTTAAGGATAAAGGTGAAATCCTTTAGTACTGAGATGAGGGAAACATTTTTCACACAGATAGTGGTGAGTCTCTGGAACTCTCTGCCACAGAAGGTAGTTGAGGCCAGTTCATTGGCTATATTTAAGAGGGAGTTAGATGTGGCCCTTGTGGCTAAAGGGATCAGGGGGTATGGAGAGGGGGGGAGCTGTGAGGAGGATGCTAGGAGACTGCAAGGTGACTTGGATAGGCTGGGTGAGTGGGCAAATGTTTGGCAGATGCAGTATAATGTGGATAAATGTGAGGTTACCCATTTTGGTGGCAAAAACGGGAAGGCAGACTATTATCTAAATGGTGGCCGATTGGGAAAGGGGGAGATGCAGCGAGACCTGGGTGTCATGGTACACCAGTCATTGAAGGTAGGCATGCAGGTGCAGCAGGCAGTAAAGAAAGCGAATGGTATGTTAGCTTTCATTGCAAAAGGATTTGAGTATAGGAGCAGGGATGTTCTACTGCAGTTGTACAGGGTCTTGGTGAGACCACACCTGGAGTATTGCGTACAGTTTTGGTCTCCAAATCTGAGGAATGACATTATTGCCATAGAGGGAGTGCAGAGAAGGTTCACCAGACTGATTCCTGGGAATGTCAGGACTGTCTTATGAAGAAAGACTGGATAAACTTGGTTTATACTCTCTAGAATTTAAGAGACTGAGAGGGGATCTTATAGAAACTTACAAAATTCTTAAGGGGTTGGACAGGCTAGATGCAGGAAGATTGTTCCCGATGTTAGGGAAGTCCAGGACAAGGGGTCACAGCTTAAGGATAAGGGGGAAATCCTTTAAAACCGAGATGAGAAGAACTTTTTTCAAACAGAGAGTGGTGAATCTCTGGAACTCTCTGCCACAGAGAGTAATTGAGGCCAGTTCATTGGCTATATTTAAGAGGGAGTTAGATGTGGCCCTTGTGGCTAAGGGGATCAGGGGTTATTGAGAGAAGGCAGGTACGGGATACTGAGTTGGATGATCAGCCATGATCATATTGAATGGCGGTGCAGGCTCGAAGGGCCGAATGGCCTACTCCTGCACCTAATTTCTATGTTTCTATGTTTCTATCAGCCGTGATCATATTGAATGGAGAATGGTGCAGGCTCGAAGGGCCGAATGGCCTACTACTGCACTTAATTTCTATGTTTCTATGTGTCCCTCTCCTCACCCCTCTCCCTCTGCCACCCATCTCTCTCCCCCCACCCCCCTTCCTCTCTCCACCACCCCCCACCCCTCTCACCCCCACCACCACCAGCCCCCCCCTCTCTATACCACCACCTCTTCTACCCTCTCCTACCACACCCCTCTACCCCTCTACCCCTCCCTCCCTCCCCACTCTTCCACTTCTCTCCCCCACTCCTCACCCCTCCCCCTCCCATCCCTCTCTCCCCCCCCCCTTCCCTCTCTACCCACCACCCCCCACCCTCTCTCCCACCACCCCCCCCTTCCCCCTACCCCTCTGTGCCTCTTCTCCCACTCCCGCTACCCCTCTACCCCTCCCTCCCTCCCCACTCTTCCACTTCCTCCCACTCTCTCCTCCCCCCACTCCTCACCCCTCTCTCCCATCCCTCTCTCCCCCCACACCCTTCCCCTATCCCTCTGTCCCCTCTTCCATCCCTCCCGCTACCCTCTCCTCCTCCCTCCCCCCCACTCTCGCCCTTTCCCTACCCCCCACTCGTACCCCACCCCTCTCCCCATCCCCCCTCCCCATCCCTCACCCCCTACCCCCCTCTCTCCTTTCCCTCCCAAATCTATCCGTTTCCTCCTCCTCCTCCCCCCTCTCTCCCCCCCCCCCCCCCCCCCCCCCCCCCTGAGCAAACGCCGTTGGGGAAACAGACCATAGAGGGAGTACAGAGAAGGTTCAACAGACTGATTCCTGGGATGTCAGGACTTTCAAATGAAGAAAGACTGGATAGACTTGGCTTGTACTCGCTAGATTTTAGAAGATTGAGGGGGGATCTTATAGAAACTTACAAAATTCTTAAGGGGTTGGACAGGCTAGATGCAGGAAGATTGTTCCAGATGTTGGGGAAGTCCAGAACAGGGGGTCACAGTTTAAGGATAAGGGGGAAATCCTTTATGACCGAGATGAGAAAAACATTTTTCACACAGAGAGTGGTGAATCTCTGGAATTCTCTGCCACAGAAGGTAGTTGAGGCCAGTTCATTGGCTATATTTAAGAGGGAGTTAGATGTGGCCCTTGTGGCTAAAGGGATCAGGGGGTATGGAGAGAAGGCAGGTACAGGATACTGAGTTGGATGATCATCCTTGATCATATTGAATGGTGGTGCAGGCTCGAAGGGCCGAATGGGCCTACTCCTGCACCTAATTTCTATGTTTCCCTCTCCTCACCCCTCTCCCTCTCCTCACCCCTCTCCCTCACCCCTCTCCCCTCTCCTCTCTCCTCCCCCTCCTCCCCCCTCCCCCCCCCCCCCCCCCCCCCCCCCCCCCCCCCCCCCCCCCCCCCTCCCCCCCCCCCCCCCCCCCCCCCCCCCCCCCCCCCCCCCCCCCCCCCCCCCCCCCCCCCCCCCCCCCCCCCCCTCCCCCCCCTCCCCCCCATCCCCCCTCTCCCACCCATCTCTCTCTCCATCCCCCTCTCTCACCCCCTACCCCGCTCTCCTTTCCCTCCCAAATCTGTCATGTTTCCTCCTCCTCCTCTCCCCTCTTCTCACCTCTTCTCGTGTGAGTTCTCCTTCCCCCACCTGTGAGTTTGGGGGGTGGTTAATTTGAGTGTGATGCCGCAGCCCCTACTCCCCCCCCCCCCCCCCCCCCCCCCCCCCCCCGCAAACGCTGTGGGAAACAGACCCAACGGGTCTGCACTTGGTCTAGTAATATATAAAACTCAAATCAGTCCGCCTGCCTGCAGTACGGATGGCTGCCTGCCTTTCGATTCGTTCCCGCCGTGCGATGTCACAATGCCCGATGCTCGCGGACGTCCAATCGGAATGGATCCATTTGCATGTACGGCTTTCCGGCCGCGTTTCTTCCTTTGATGCTCCGCAACTCCGAAACCGGACGCAGAATCGCCGACGTCTTTTCCATTTCGGTAGAGATTTCGCTTTTCTTTCTAAGTATCCGCTCCTCATTACATTTCGTCGTGTTTGAGTACACTTTTTTTAAAATCAAATCCTACATCCCCCCCCCCCCCCCACCACCTCAATGTTTCAAAAAGAAACTGGATTCACACCCACACAAGCAGAACCAGCCCATGGTGAATGTTCCATCGTGTGATGTCACAATGCCCGATGCTCACAGATGGCCAATCGGAATGGATTCATTTACATCTGCCTTTGCAGGAGCCACAGCCCCGGTGAACGTTCCATCGTGTGATGTCACAATGCCCAATGTTCAAATACATTGTTGCCATAGAGAACGCTCAGCGATTATTCAAATTCTTCACTAACTGTCATTCTGTCAGAGTTTTGTCCGAGCCAGGCTTAATAGCCTGATGGCTGTGGGGAAGTAGGTATTCCTGAACCTGGTTGTTGCAGTCTTCAGGCTCCTGTACCTTCTACCTGAAGGTAGCAGGGAGATGAATGTGTGGCCAGGATGGTGTGGGTCTTTGATGATAAGGGGGAAATCCTTTAAAACCGAGATGAGAAGAACATTTTTTCACACAGAGAGTGGTGAATCTCTGGAACTCTCTGCCACAGAGGGTAGTTGAGGCCAGTTCATTGGCTATATTTAAGAGGGAGTTAGATGTGGCCCTTGTGGCTAAAGGGATCAGGGGGTATGGAGAGAAGGCAGGTACGGGATACTGAGTTGGATGATCAGCCGTGATCATATTGAATGGCGGTGCAGACTCGAAGGGCCGAATGGCCTACTTCTGCACTTAATTTCTATGTTTCTATGTGTCCCCCTCTCTCTCCCCTCTGCCACCCATCTCTCTCTCTCCCCCCACCCCTTCCCTCTCTACCCCACCCCCTTCCCCTACCACTCTGTCCCTCTTCCACCAGTCTCTCTACCCCTTCCTCCCCACTCTCCCACTTCTCTCCTCTTACATGGTAAATGGTAGGGAATTACATGGTAAATGGTAGGGAATTGAAGAATGTAGGTGAACAGAGGGATCTGGGAATAACTGTGCACAGTTCCCTGAAAGTGGAATCTCATGTAGATAGGGTGGTAAAGAAAGCTTTTGGTGTGCTGGCCTTTATAAATCAGAGCATTGAGTATAGAAGTTGGGATGTACTGTTAAAATTGTACAAGGCATTGGTGAGGCCAATTCTGGAGTATGGTGTACAATTTTGGTCGCCTAATTATAGGAAGGATGTCAACAAAATAGAGAGAGTACAGAGGAGATTTACTAGAATGTTGCCTGGGTTTCAGCAACTAAGTTACAGAGAGAGAGGTTGAACAAGTTAGGGCTTTATTCTTTGGAGCGCAGAAGGTTAAGGGGGGACTTGACAGAGGTCTTTAAAATGATGAGAGGGATAGACAGAGTTGACGTGGATAAGCTTTTCCCACTGTGAGTAGGGAAGATTCAAACAAGGGGACATGACATGAGAATTAAGGGACAGAAGTTTAGGTGTAACATGAGGGGGAACTTCTTTACTCAGAGAGTGGTGGCTGTGTGGAATGAGCTTCCATTGAAGGTGGTGGAGGCAGGTTCGTTTTTATAATTTAAAAATAAATTGGATAGTTATATGGACGGGAAAGGAATGGAAGGTTATGGTCTGAGTGCAGGTATATGGGACTAGGGGAGAATACGTGTTCGGCACGGACTAGAAGTGTCGAGATGGCCTGTTTCCGTGCTGTAATTGTTATATGGTTAAGGTTCACCAGACTGATTCCTGGGATGTCAGGACTTTCATATGAAGAAAGACTGGATAGACTCGGCTTGTACTCGCTAGATTTTAGAAGATTGAGGGAGGATCTTATAGAAACTCCTGATTACATTTTGTCGTATTTATGTAGACATTTTTAATCAAATTCTTCAGGCCCTAGTGGGGTACCCCCCCCCTCCCAATAAAGCTATTTACAATATATATTAATGATCTGGATGAGGGAATTGAAGGCAATATCTCCAAGTTTGCAGATTACACTAAGCTGGGGGGGCAGTGTTAGCTGTGAGGAGGATGCTAGGAGACTGCAAGGTGACTTGGATAGGCTGGGTGAGTGGGCAAATGTTTGGCAGATGCAGTATAATGTGGATAAATGTGAGGTTACCCATTTTGGTGGCAAAAACGGGAAAGCAGACTATTATCTAAATGGTGGCCGATTGGGAAAGGGGGGGAGATGCAGCGAGACCTGGGTGTCATGGTACACCAGTCATTGAAGGTAGGCATGCAGGTGCAGCAGGCAGTAAAGAAAGCGAATGGTATGTTAGCTTTCATTGCAAAAGGATTTGAGTATAGGAGCAGGGAGGTTCTACTGCAGTTGTACAGGGTCTTGGTGAGACCACACCTGGAATATTGCGTACAGTTTTGGTCTCCAAATCTGAGGAAGGACATTATTGCCATAGGGGGAGTGCAGAGAAGGTTCAACAGACTGATTCCTGGGATGTCAGGACTTTCAAATGAAGAAAGACTGGATAGACTTGGCTTGTACTCGCTAGATTTTAGAAGATTGAGGGGGGATCTTATAGAAACTTACAAAATTCTTAAGGGGTTGGACAGGCTAGATGCAGGAAGATTGTTCCAGATGTTGGGGAACTCCAGAACAGGGGTTCACAGTTTAAGGATAAGGGGGAAATCCTTTATGACCGAGATGAGAAAAACATTTTTCACACAGAGAGTGGTGAATCTCTGGAATTCTCTGCCACAGAAGGTAGTTGAGGCCAGTTCATTGGCTATATTTAAGAGGGAGTTAGATGTGGCCCTTGTGGCTAAAGGGATCAGGGGGTATGGAGAGAAGGCAGGTACAGGATACTGAGTTGGATGATCATCCTTGATCATATTGAATGGTGGTGCAGGCTCGAAGGGCCGAATGGCCTACTACTGCACTTCATTTCTATGTTTCCCTCTCCTCACCCCTCTCCCTCTCCTCACCCCTCTCCCTCACCCCCCTTCCCTCTCTACCCCACCCCTTCCCCCTCTCTCCCCCCGCCCCCTTCCCCTACCCCTCTCCTCCTCCCTCTCAATCCCTACTCTTTCCCGTCTCTCCCTCCACCCCTCCCCCCCCCTCCTCTCCTCCCTCCCCATCCCCCCCCCCTCCCCCACATCTCTCTCCCCATCCCCCTCTCTCACCCCCTACCCCACTATCCTTTCCCTCCCAAATCTGTCATGTTTCCTCCTCCTCCTCTCCCCCCCACCCCCCCCCCCCCCCCACCCCCCCCCCCCCCCCCCCCCCCCCCTTCCGCCCACCTGTGACTTTGGGGGGTGGTTAATTTGAGTGTGATGCCGCAGCCCCTACTCCCCCTCCCCCTCCCCCCCCCCCCCCCCCCCCCCAAAACGCTGTTGGGGAAACACTTGGTCTAGTATATATAACTCAAATCAGTCCGCCTGCCGTCCGGTGCCGCCCGGCTGCATTTCTTCCTTTGATTCATTGCCACGCCCAATCCAGACGCTCAATCTCCGAGATATTTTCCATTTCGGTAGAGATTTCGCTTTTCTTTCTAAGTATCCGCTCCTCATTTCATTTCGTCGTGTTGAAGTACATGTTTTTAATCAAATCCTTCTCCCCCACCCACCCCCAAGTATTTCAAAAATAAACAGGCTTCTCCATTTACATGTCAGCTTCCAACACACTTCGAAACAAAGTTGCAAGAGAGGAACACTGAACTTTTAACTGCTGCAGCAGGCAGGGGAGAGCTGCAATCTTACATTTGGGAACGGGCTCAGTTCCAATGGAGGAGACGGGTGCATGGTGGAATATTGGGTTGGGGGATCACACCATTGGGGGAGCAGACCCAACGGGTCTGCACTTGGTCTAGTGACAATTAAAATTGAATCTGAGTCTGCCCGAATGCTCGCGGTCGGCGGGACATTGACGACTCGGCGGTCGATGGGATCGGAAACCCTCCCGAAGGCTTGGCAGACAGCATAACCAGGTGGGAGCTGTAGAAATCAGACACGAGGAACAAAGGAGGGTAAACTGGGGTAATTCCTCCAGCGCCTTCAGGTAGGTTGCAGGAGGTGCCCCCAGGACACAGAAATGGCTAGGAGAGGGATGTTGTTTGTGGGAATTGCTGCTGTACATTGAGTGCGCAGCCGACCAGACTTTTGAGTCAAAATAATGACGTCAAAAATGGCATGTAATATATGCAACAAAAAATTCACTATGCAGTTGCATATGTGACAAATCAATATTGATTCAGCTGGTCAGGCATCATTGTAGAAAATGGATGGGTTGCGTTTCAGGTCGGTACCCTCCTTCAGACTGATTGTAGGGAGAGGGACCTGGAAACAAGAAAAGACGAGGACTAATCAGGGCCACAACAGATGACCTATTGAAGGGCCTGTTTCCACACTAAACTAAAGACAGTATTGAAGTAACTCAGTGGGTCAGGCAGCATTTTCCATGGTTGTACTCAGTGCCACTGCCATGGATATTTCACACACAGCTGCCAAATGCATTAAGCATGATCCTTAAATCTCTAAATGTTTTCTAAAATATTGGCTTTTTACATAATACTTATAGTGTGCTGATACCTTTGGCTGAGCCTGTTGTGAATGGCTTTAATCACGAGACGGAAGCTGGTAGATATAAAAGGTCTTTAATCGTCATAGCAAGCAGTAGAGTTTTTGTACTCTTAAGAACAAAGATAACTGCAGGTGATTCAATACAATTTAAAAACCTTTAATGACACGTTTAGTATTTTGAGTCTGACAAATGGTCGATTGAATTACATAATTACAAATGCTTACATGCTATAACTGTCAAGACACCTCTAAATGCTCAGAACACCTTTGCTGGGACACACATTCACATAGATGGTCCAGAAGCTTCTGGGCAGAGTACCTTGGACACCCAAAATTAGTGTGTTGAGACTTGATTCTCTGGGTAGTCAAATATCCCAATTTTAGATAGAGCAACAAAATGCTTTGAGTTGCTGCCTCATAAAGGCAGCCAGCATTATCTGATACCTACACCACCCCGGCTACACTCATTTCATTCCTGCCATCGGAAAGAAGGTACAGAAACCTGTAAACTAACATTCAGGAGCAGCTTCTTCCCTTCAACCATCAGGCTATTAAACACTACAACCTCCAAACAGGCTCGGAGCTATAGAGACTTGGGGACATTATTTTTGATGTTGCTATCTTTTTTTAATATAAACTGGATTTTTCTTTGTTAGAATTTTTGTTATGGGATTTACAGAGTCATATAATTACATATCTGTTGCTCTGCTGAAAGTAAGAATGTCATTGTTCTGTTTTGGGACATATAACAATAAAACACGATTCTTGATGTAGACATAAAGAACTGCAGATGCTGGTTTAGAAAATTGATGCCAATAACCATGTTTGATGTGATATGTGACAAAATGTATCTGGACACTTTCTTGATATGGATCTCAATTATGTAAAATAACTTAGCTGAAGATTGACAGTGCTGGAGTACCTCAGCTCGTCAGGCATCATCTCTGTAGAGCATGGATGGGTGACATTTCAGGTTGATACTCTCCTTCGGGCTGATTGTAGGGGGAGACCTGGAAGCAAGAAAAGACCAGGACAAATCACGACCGGCAGCAGTCAGAGTGGTTCCAATAGGCTGATTGTTGACTAGGGATGGTACGGTTCCAAGAGGGATGCATAATCGTGAACTGTGGAACTGGTATTACAACTTAGCTGATGTTTGATGTAGACTAATTGACAGCCCATTGTAGACATAAAATACTGGTTGCATTGTTGACATAAAATGCTGACCAAGTTGAATAGTCTTCACAGCGCTAGAAAAATTCCAATTAGGCAAAAACTTCATCTCATGGTTGAAGCTTCTATATACGAACCCGAGCTCCAGAATATTAACCAATCAAATACTTTAATCTAAATGTTACTTATTCAGGGGCAATAGACAAGGATGCACTCTCTCCCCAATGCTATTTGCATTAGCCATAAAACCACTTGCTGAGAGTATCAGTTCCCACCCAGACATATATGGTTACAATACTAGACATACTATGAACAAAATTTCCCTTTATGCAGACGATGTACTATTATACATTACTAACCCCCGAATTAGTATCCCAAATTTACTATCCATTATAGACCAGTTCAGCACCTTCTCTGGCTACAGAATTAATTGAAATAAAAGCAAAATTATGCCAATAAACGAACAAGACGTCACCAGGCTCCAACAGTTCCCTTTTAGGGTTGTATCTCGGAGTTTACGTTACCAGGAAATATTCCCTCCTGTTAAAAACAAATTTCCCTCCATTAATCACAAAACTTCATACATATTCAATTTTGTAAATCATTGTCTATTTCCCTCCTCGGCAGATTGAATGCCTTAAAGGTGATCTTTCACCCACAGCTTTATTCCAGACAGTACCGATATATCTTAACAAATCTTTCTTTCAAAAAATTGATTCCAACGTTACTAACTTCATTTGGGACTACAAAAGCCACCAAATACATAAACAACACCTGTGCAAATCCAGAGAATGGAGGACTAGCCTTACCCAATTTCCTCTCTTACTACTGGGCAACGAATATTAAAACCATAATCGGCTGGTTGGAAGATTCACACGAACAGGCCAACTGGCTAAAAATGGAAAGAGAAGATTGCTTGCCTTTCTCCATAGGCTCGATTGTCCTGTCTCCAATATCCCTGAATAAGTCAATGTACGATCACAACCCTATAATACATGGGTAGACAAAAATGCTGGAGAAACTAAGGGGGTGAGGCAGCATCTATGGAGCGAAGGAAATAGGCAACGTTTCGGGCCGAAACGCTTCTTTGGTCTGAAGAAGGTTTCGGCCCGAAAAGTTGATAATTCCTTCGCTCCATAGATGCTGCCTCACCCCCTGAGTTTCTCCAGCATTTTTGTCTACTTTCGATTTTCCAGCATCTGCAGTTCCTTCTTAAACCTATAATACATGGTACTGTTCATATCAGTAACAATTGAAGTTCAGTCTCTCCTTCCTATTACAAACAGCCCCTCTTTTAAACCCTCTACTTTAGGTGGTGTTTTCACACAATGGAAGAACAAAGGAACACTGGGAGACGTTTTTTGAAAGGGGACTTTTCCCTCCTTCCAAGAGTTGCGGGAGAAATACGATTTGAATACCAATAATTTTTTCAGATATCTTCAGGTTAGGGACTATGTGAAAACATACATGCAAGACTACAACACTGCAAGTCCAGATACACTCAATGAACGTTTGAATAGACATGCAGATACAGAGAAGTTGATATCCTGCATTTACAACGTTCTTCAAAACATCAATACCCCATCATCTGAGGTTTACAGGTGTGCATGGGAAGATAAGATGGGTCACAAATCTCAAATGATATATGGGACGAAAGTTTACAATATATCCGTACTTGCTCCTTAAATGCCAGACATTGTCTGATATATTTCAAAGTGCTGCACAGGTTATACTACTCAAAAAACAAACTGAACAACATTTTCCCCTCTGCGATAAGTGTCAGTTCCAAGAGGCCACTTTAACCCACAGTTTTGTACTCTACAAAAATAGAACATTTTTAGACGGAAGTATTCATTCAACACCCTCTCCAAAATACTGAAAATCCCATTAGAGACTCAAAACTGATTATACTGAGAATATCAGAGGCATGTAGTAAATTGACTGTTTTTCAGCTACACTTTGTCGGCTATGGACTAATATCAGCAAAAAAACTCGTACTTAAATTCTGGGAAAATGCTGAAGTTCCTCAAGTGAAGATGTGGATTATAGAAACGACGGACACATTACATCTAGCAAGAATTAGGTTTATCTTGAATGATAAACTGAAGCAATTTTTAAAAAATATGGTCACCTTTTATTGATTTTCTCGAACAACACAATATTTGAACACAAATTCGAAATTACTCATAAAGCTGGGTGAGCAGGCGCATGGGTGGGTCGACAGGTATATTTCCCCTCTTTTTTTGTCTCCTTTTTAATGTAATGTCCTTTTTGGAAAGTGTTAAAATTGAAGGTGTAAAATTGTCAAGTTTTTTTTGTACAAATGCTTCCAATAAAAACATTGAAACCAAAATGCTGGAGTAACTCAGTGGGTCAGGCAACATCTCTGGAGGACATGGATAGGTGACTCTTTGGGGCGGGACTTTCCAGTCTGAAGAAGGGTCCTGACCTGAAACATCACCTTTTCATGTCCTGGAGCGAAAGAGAGAGAAGCTTGTTTATAGTGTATCTTTGATGTACTAATAGTGCATATTGTACATTAGATACACTTATATTGTACTATAGGACACTACAAGGTCCTGTAGTGAGGTATCTTTACTCTTGTACTCAAATCATATCCTAATGCCATTTGCCTTCTTAATAGCTTGCTTCACTTGCATGTTACTTTTTGATTACCTTACCCTGGCCAAAAGACTGCATTTACCCTATCTATTACTCTCATGATCTTATACACCTCTAAACATCACCACTCATCCTCCTGCGTTCTGTGCTCCAAAGAATAGAGTCCTAGCCTGCTCAACCTCTCCCTATAGCTCAAGCGCTCGAGTCCTGGCAACATCCTCGTAAATCTTCTGTGCACCCTTTCCAACTTAACCACATCTTTCCTAAAACATCATGACCAAAACTGAACACAATACTCTCCTGTGGACAGTGGTCATTGACAAATACGCACCTGACTCCTGAAGAGTGTTTCTGATCTGTCGGACAGATGTTTGTGGATTTTTCTTTATTAAGAAAGAATTCTTCTGTCATCAGCTGCGGAGGTCTTCCTTGGCCTGCCAGTCCCTTTGCGATTAGTAAGCTCACCAGTGCTCTCTTTCTTCTTAATGATGTTCCAAACAGTTGATTTGATAAGCCTAATGTATGTCTCTAGCTGTTTTATTCTTGTTTCTCACTCATAATGGCATATTTGACTTTCATTGGCACAACTTTGGTTCTCATGTTGATAAACAGCAATAAAAGTTCCCAAAGGTGATGGAAAGACTAGGTGCTGATACCTGCATTAAGGAGGCAATTAAACACACCTTGAGCAATGACAAACGTCTGTGAAGCCATGTGTCCCAAATATTATGGAGCCTTAAAATGGCGGGACTAGTCACTACAGTCCCTAGAAACGTGCAGTCACTAGAAAACAAAGTTTCACAGAGACATGGTTCACCCCCAGCTCACCAGACTCAACGATCCAGCCTGAAGGTTTCTCCATCCACCATATGGACCGTACGCAGGCATCTGGGAAAGGGAGAGGAGGAGGCGTCTGCCTCGTGGTCATCTCTTCCTGGTGCTCAGATGTAGCAGTTCTGTCTAACTCCTGCTCTCCACACCTGGAACAATTGGCGGTGAAGTGCCGTCCCTTCTACCTACTGAGGGAATTCACCATCGTCCTGACTGCGGTCTACATCCCACCTCAGTCAGATGTCCGGCTGGCACTGGAGGAGCTGCTTGCCGTGGTCAACAAGCACCAGACAGCTTACCTAGAGGCGTTTACCAACATAGCTGGGGACATCAACAAAGCCAACCTGAAAAAATCACTCCCAAACTACCATCAACATGTCTCCTGCAACACCAGAGGATTAAACACCCTTGATCACTGCTATAAACCATCATCAAGGGTGCCTATCGCTCGATCCCTCGCCCTCACTTCGGGAAATCCAACCATTAAGTGGTGTTGCTTCTTCCTGCATATAGGCAGCAACTGAAGAGTGCACCCCCAGAGGTGAGGACTGTACAGAGCTGGTCGGGGGAGGCAGAGGAACAACTACAGGACTGCTTGGAGTCTAGACTGGGCAATGCTCAAGGACTCGGCAACGGGCCTAAATGAATTCGCCACAGTCCTTACAGACTTCATAAGGAAATGTGTGGAGGACTGCGTTCCAACAAAAAACCTTTGGTGTGTTTCCTAACCAGAAGCCTTGAATGAACTATGATATCCGCATTCTGCTGAAGACCAGATCCCGGGTATTCAGGTCTGGTGACGCAGAGGTTTATAAGAAGTCCAGATACGACCTTGACAAGGCCAAAAGGGACTTCCGCTCAAAGCTGGAGGATGAGGCGGATTTTCGGCAACTGTGGCAGTGATTGAATCCCATCACCTCTTACAAGGCAACTTCAGGAGGCAGCTCAAACGACAGCGAAGCATCACTCCCTGATGAGCTCAATGCATTCTAGGGAGAACACTGATGTGCCTTCCCGAGCCCCCATACGCCCTGATGGTATTACTGTCACAGTCATAGAGGCCGACGTCAGAAGAACCTTCGGCGGGGTAAACCCTCGGAAAGCGCCTGGACCTGATGATATACCCGATCAAGTTCTCAAAACCTGTGCAGACCAACTGGCAGGGGTTTTTGCGGACATTTTCAATCACTCACTGCTGAGGTCTGAGATTCCCTCCTGCTTTAAGAGGGCATCAATAATACAGGTGCCCAAGAAGAGTAAGGTGACGTGCCTCAATGACTATCAACCAGTGGCACTAACGTCTGTGGTGATGAAGTGCTTTGAGATGTTGGTTATGGGGCATATCAACTACTACCTCAATAAGAACCTCGACCCACCACAGTTTGTCTACTGTCACAATAGGTCCACGGAAGAAGCAATCTCACTGGCTCTCCACTCCGTACTGGACCACTTGGACAATAATAACACTTACGTCAGGCTGTTGTTTATAGACTACAGCTCGGCGTTCTATACCATCCCCTCCAAATTTGTTACGAAACTCATGGAACTTGGTCTCTGCGCATCCCTCTGCAATTGGATCTTCGACTTCCTCATCCTTAGACCACAGTCTGTTCGAATTAGCAGAAACACTTCATCCTCAGTGATAATCAATACGGGAGCACCTCAAGGCTGCATGCTCAGCCCCCTGCTCTACTGACTCTATACCCATGACTGCGTAGCCGGACATATTGCGAACTCCATTTTCACGTTTTGCTGACGACACCACTGGTGTGGGACGAATTACATATGGTATTGAGTCAGAGTATAGAAGTGAGATGACCAACTAACCATATGGTGCCAGCACAACCTGGCTTTCAATATCAGCAAAACCAAAGAACTGATTGTGGACTTTGGAAGAGGAAGATTGAGGACCCACAATCCTGTTTACATCAATGGGACGATGGTGGAGAGAGTAAAAAAACTTCAAATTCCTGGGCGTACATATTTCCGACTATCTTTCCTAGACCCAGCACACTGATACCAAATCTCCGTAATTTTTTCTTTATGATTGTATGTCAAAGAGGATTCTATTGAACTTCTTCAGGTGCACAGTAGGGAGCATACTGACTGGTTGCATCATGGCCTGGTTCGACAACTTGAACGTCCAGGAGAGGAAAAGACTGCAAAAAGTTGTAAACACTGCCCGAGCCATCACCCGCTCTGACCTCCCCACCATTGAAGGGATCTATCGGAGTCGCTGCCTCAATGCAACCAACATCATCAAAGACCCACACCATCCTGGCCACACACTCATCTCACCCCTGCCATTGAGAAGAAGGTAACGTCCAGGTTCCAAGAGACGTGTAACGTCCAGGTTCAGGAACAGGCTATTAAACACCACAACCTCATAACCTATGAACGATAATATACTATTTTCATTATTATTATTATTATTTTTGCACTATTATTGTTTGTTTTTTTTCTGAGTTTTTGTTATTATTTATTATGATTACCCAGTACATATTCTGTTGTGCAGCAGCAAGTAAGAAGTTCATTGTTCTATCTGGGACATATGACACTAAAACACTCTTGACTCTTATGTATAAACACAGCTGTAATTTCTACATGGTGAAACCAAAATGTATTAAAATGGCCTTCATTAAACTCTGACAATGTGCACTTTAACCTCATTTTTTAAATTACAAGCCTCAAATTGTGGAGTACAGAGGCAAATAAAACAAATGATGGATCTTTGTCCCGAATTTTATGGAGGGCACTGTATATCCTTAGAATTTCACACCAAAAGGCTGAGTACATGATCAAAATCGATACATTTTTGCATTCGAGGAATTTAGCAACAAAACAGTTAAGCAGTACTGTGACAGATCAGAGCATACGACTTACAATTCTTTATTTTTCAAAGTGCCCTCAATAACTTCTTGTTTGACTCCTCCCATTTCCTCCAAATCCACTATAAACCCACTGACTCCCACGGCTATCTAGACTACTCCTCTTCCCACCTGCTTCCTGTAAGGACTCCATCCCCTACTCCCAATTCCTCCGTCTACGCCACATCTGCTCCCAGGATGAGGTGTTCCACACCAGGGCATCGGAAATGTCCTCATTCTTCAGGGAACGAGGATCCCCTCCCCTACTATAGATGAGGCTCGCACCAGGGTCTCTTCCATACCTCGTAACACTGCTCTCTCCCCATCCCCCCCCCTCTCGCAACAAGGGCAGAGTCCCCCTGGTCCTCACCTTTCACCCCACTAGCCGTCACATACAACAAATAGTTCTTCGTCAGTTTCGCCACCTCCAACGTGACCCCACCACTCGCCACATCTTCCCATCTCCCCCCCTGTCTGCCTTCCACAAAGGCTGCTCCCTCCGTAACTCCCTTGTCAATTCTTCCCTTCCCTCCGCACCACCCCCTCCCCGGGCACTTTCTCTTGCAACCGCAAGAGATGCTACACTTCTCGCTTTATCTCCCCCCTCGACTCCATTCAAGGACCCAAGCAGTTGTTCCAGGTGCGACAGAGGTTCACCTGCATCTCCTCCAACCTCATCTATGCTGCTCTAGATGTCAGCTGATCTACATCGGTGAGACCAAGAGTAGGCTTGGCGATCGTTTCGCCGAACACCTACACTCGATCCGCATTAATCAACCAGACCTTCCGGTGGCTCAGCACTTCAACTCCCCCTCCCAGTCTGCATCATGGTCGCATGAACTTGGAAATCTCACAATTCTATTAGTCCTTGCTGTCTCCTCCCCTTCCTAGCTCTCCCTCAGCCCTTGGGCTCCTCCTCCTTTTTCCTTTCTTCTCCCCGCCTCCCCCCACCCCCCATCAGTCGGAAGAAGGGTTGTCCCATAGTACTTGCCAAGAATGATTGTAAAAGAAAAAAATACTTGTTTTTTAAGGAAAAACACACACTGGGCTGACAAGATCTTATTTATTTTCAGTCTGGTTACCTTGTGATACTACTGTGGTGAGCCCCCTCCAAATCATTGCCGTTTCCAATTGAGATAATATGAATGGCAGGTTTCTGTTAGAACTAGTAGAAACAAGGAACTGCTGATGCTGGTTTATACCAAAGATAAACACAAAGTGCTGGCGTAACTCAGCGGGTCAAGCAGCATCTCTGGAGAAAAAGGATGGGTGACGTTACGGGTCGGGGTGCTTCTTCAGGTATGCAGAACGGTCCTGACCTGAAACGTCACCCATTCTTTCTTCACCAGAGATGCTGCCTGACCCACTAAGTTACTCCAGCACTTTGTGTCTATTTTTGATATAACTATCTAGCTTGCAAGGCTATTTCAGTAGACAATTAAAAGGCAAACTGTTTGCTGGAACTTCAAGTGCCAGATTGGGTACTTGCATCAGGAGTGCTGCATTGTCGGAGGGACACTATTTTACATGATATATTGAACACAGGTGCTGCAAGTGATCATGCACTATTTTCAGGAAGAGTTATCTTCAACGTCCCAGCCAGTATATTCCCTCCATACAACATGTCCATAACAGTTTATTTGGTTATTTCATTCCTGTTTTTGGGGTCTCAACAAGTCCAAACTTGCTGCGAGGATTTTCTGTTACAGTAGCTCAAATCATTTCAATTGTTAAGTGCTTAAGGATAGGAAGCTGACACAAAAAGGTGCTCTATAAATGCAAGACATTTTTTGTCACTCCTTAAGTGGTGGCTAGAGATAGGAGCTCAAAGGTCTGGAGTAAAATTTAATCATACAAGGGCCTTATGCTTGACACACATGGCGGCAGATATCTTCAGATTATCCTCAGTCTGAAGAAGGGTCTTGACCCAAAACGTCACCCCTTCCTTCTCTCCAGCGATGCTGCCTGTCCTGCTGAGTTACTCCAGCATTTATGTCTATCCTCAGATTAGGCATCATCTCCGGGGGAAGGAACAGTCAATCTTGCAAGTCAATCACCTTTCATCAGAACTTGCTGAGTATTTCCATCATCTTGTTTTTATTTTGGATTTACATCATCTGCTGTGTTTTGCTTTTTAATGATTCACAACAGTTTGGTTTATTGATCGTATTCAACACTCTCTAAATTTAAGTGTCAAGTCTCACCATTTGCCTTTGAAAAACTCAATTACTTTGATGCATTGCGCATGCCTTAATTTAAATACTATTGCAATCTGTTTCGTCCTTGATATCTTAATGCTCCAAGTGAAAAGTAATATAAAGCCAGAGTGAGATTCTCGGCACTAAATTATTACAATGATAGATGTGGGAGGAATAGAATTAAGGTTGTATGCTTATATTGCCAATGGGAGGAAATGGAAAGAGCAATATAATTACCAGAGTAATGACTTGTGGTTGAAGATTTTATCATTAAACAAACTGTTACAATTAACAGCACTTGTGATAATTAGTTAGGAAAGCAAATAGTATCCTGAATTTCATAAATGAAATTAAGGTTCAAACACAGATTATGTTGAACTATTCTTTACAATAGTTAGGCCCAGTTGAAATACTGCATTCTATTTCATTGTTCAGTTTCAGAACATATGCCAATAAAACTCTCTTGATTTTTACAAGAATGTACAAACTCCGTATGGACAGCATCTGGAGTCAGGATCAAACCCTGTGCTCTGGCGCTGTAAGGCAGCATATCTTCTGGCGAGCCAGCGTGCCCTCTTGTATGGAAGGTTTAGATAATTTTACAAGAACGTAGTGTAATTAATAGATAATTAATAGATAATTAATTTCTTTCAATTGTGCTTTTATTGTCACATGTGTGAAGTGTAAATGCAGAGTGAAATTCTTCCCTGGTCACTTTAGCAGAAAACCTTTGGTCACAGAGAAACATTTCAACAAGGTAGACACAAAATGCTGGAGTAACTCAGCGGGACAGGCTGCATCTCTGGAGAGAAGGAATAGGTGACATTTTGGGTCAAGACCGTTCTTCAGACTGATGTCGGGAGTGGGCAGGACAGAGATAAAATGTAGTCTGAGACAGTAAGACGAGTGCGAGAACTGGGAAGGGAGAGGGGGAAAGCAAGGACTATTTGAAGTTGGAGAAGTGAATATTCATATCACTGGGGTGTAAGCTGCCCAAGCAAAATATGAGGTGCTGTTCCTCCAATTTGCACTTGAAGGAGGCCCATGACAGAAAGGTCAGATTGGGAATGGGAGCCTGTGCTTGGTCTCTTTCCTAAACATTTCAACATGTGTATTTAAAGATAGTAAGTGGGAGGGATGAATTCCAGACTGCAGGGTAAGAGATTTAAGAAGTATACGTTTAATAATGTGGAAAGCGTAAGTGGTGTTTAAAAAAAAAAGACAGAACATGCAACATCTCTGGAGAACATGGTTAGGTGACATTTCGGGTCGAGACCAACCATTCTTTTTCTGCACAGATGCTGCCTGACAAACTGTTATCCAGCAGTTTGTGTCTGTCACACCTTCTTCAGAATGTTTTCTTGAAAACTACAAGCAATTTGATAGCTAGTGCAACTGATTGGTTTGACGAGGTGCAACTAAGTGATTCTGGACTGAGTGCTGCAGCTATCGCCTTTGCAAGGTTTTGTGTATAATCTCCGGGGCTGCGGTCACATCTGGGGAATGGTCCACGACGTCACCTCTGTCCATTGTGAAGTCACTGGGCGTCCCGGGACTAAAGAGGGAGCTGCGCTTTAAAGTGTGCCCGGCCTGCAGTGACATTGCCTCCCTTTCGTTCACAGAGTGGTGTGCACGGTTTTGATTTACTGGAGACCCCCCTGCTTGTTGAAATGAAGGCTCGGTGATCCAAATAAAACGTTCCAGGTGTGCTCCCGAGGTCGGAGAAACATTGAACTCCCCAAAGGCGGAGTGTTCGGTAATGAGGTCCTAGCAGCGGCGCTGTTGAGTAAGTTCCACCTGTGTTTGTGGTGTCTCCTCCCAATGTTTCACTGGAACGCTGATTCACTGCCGTGTGTAATCTTAATAACCCAGTGAATGCTGATAGTAACGCGGTTCAGAATAACTTGGTATAACAATACCTAGCTTATTTTCAACATGGACTTTAATCATCCCTGGAATTAGACCTCTTGTCATAGACCTCCACACTAAAAATAGACACAAAATGCTGGAGTAACTCAGCGGGATAGGCGGCATCTCTGGAGAGAAGGCATAGGTGAAGACCTTTCGGGTCGAGACCCTTCTTCATACCGAGTCAGGGGAGGGGGAGATACAGAGATAAAGAAGTGCGAGGTGTAAGATGTAGAATACATCATTGTTAGCTAGGAGAAGGTAACAACAAAGCAAACAGATAAAATGTAATCAGGGACAGCTGGGGAGGGGGAGGGATGGAGCTACAGGGAAAGCAAGGCTTACTTGAAGTTAGATAAGTCAATATTCATACTGCTGGGGTGTATGCTGCCCAACTGAAATATGAGGTTTGTGCTGGGCCTCACTTTGATAATTGAAGAGGCCCAGGACAGAAAGGTCAATGTGGGAATAGGAGGGGGGAGTTAAATTGTTTAGCAAATGGGAGCGGGTTGGTCTCGGCAGACTGAGCGGAGATGTTCAGTGAAATGTTGCAATAGTACCTGCCTCAACTATCTCCTCCGGCAGCTTGTACCATATACCTGCCAGCCTTTGTGTAAAAAAAGTTACCCCTCGGGTTTCTATTAAATCTTTCTATCTCACTTTAAACCTATGGCATCACTTTGTCTCTCACACCTTCTGCCTTTGTTCCAATCATCTGCCTGTCAACCCCCCCCCCCCCCCCCCCCCCCTTTCCTATGTCCACATATCACCTGCCACGTTTTGTCCTGCCTCTCCACTTTCTTCTCCCCCTGCCCCATACAATAATTCTGAAGAAGGGTCCCGACCCAAAACGTCGCCTATACATATTCTCCAGAGATGCTGCCTGATCCGCTAAGTTACTCCAACACTTTGTGTCCTTTTGTCACCAAAGAGAACCACATCACACTACCATCTGTAGGAATGGCTGTGTGTAAATTGTTTTTTATTTCCAAATCACTTCCTGTGGCTATATTCCCAAAACATTTTATTGCTGCTAAAGTAATTTCATAAATAATGCAAGATATTCTTTGGAATGTCATGGGGAAATGATTAATTCCAGAGCAATAAGCAGCCAGAATTCCCACACTGGCCTGTTCCTAGTGTTCACATTGTTTCATCAAAGCATTTAATTGAAATCAAGTCACAATGCCAAGTTAAGATGAAACCTTTTCTTGCTAATCTCTGTGTCTGTTTAACAAGGATACTTTAATATGAGACTGATTGAAAGATACAGCATGGAGAAAGTCCAATTGATCACCCATTCACACTAGTTTGATGTTATTCCACTTTCTCATTCACTTCCTACACACGTGGGTTAATTTTCCAGAGGTCAATTAACCTACTGAGGTCAATTAACCTACAAACCTGCACGAATATGGGAGGAAACCGGAACACCCGGAGAAAACCCAGGCGGTCGGGGGGAGAATGTACAAACTATGTACGGACAGCACGTGTAATCAGGATCGATCGTGGTTCTCTGGTGCTGTGAGGCAGCAACTCTACTGTTGCACTGCTGTGCCACGCAAATTGGCCATTAGTTCCATTTGTCGGAAAGTTGGCAACATCAATTTTGCCAAAGCCTACAGTATAACCCAAGAGATCTTGACTGGCTGATGGAATAAATTGAAAATGCTAAAAACATTCAGCTGGGCAGAGTGCATTTGTGGAGAAAAAGATGATACTTCAGGTCAATGAACTTTCATCAGTGGAAATGTCGTTGTACTAACTAGTTTCCATTTATGAGCCTGCTTCCGTGCTGTATCTCTGATAACACCTTCAAAAATGGTTATTATTCCAGAGTGGTTCACCTATTTGTTGTATTAGTGATGAGTTACTTCACCCAATTCATAGCTGGTGGAGGACTATCCATTGTACTCTTATTTTAAGTATTTTGTGCGGTTTAAGACAGCAGAATTTTTATTCCGTCACTAGGAATGGCTTTTTGATGGGTCTTATTTTGAAGACTTGTTTGGCTTTACTGCTGATTGCTTCCACACCCATCACAACCTGTAAGTATGTTGGTCACTTTTGTACAAGTATTTCTGTTTTGTGATCTGAAGTGTTGTTAGTTAAAGCAATTTATTTGTTCCAATGTAAACCAATGTCAACTTCCAACTGTTTAAGAAGGAACTGCAGATGCTGGAAAATCGAAGGTACACAAAAATGCTGGAGAAACTCAGCGGGTGCAGCAGCATCTATGGAGCGAAAGAAATGGGCAATATTTCGGGCCGAAACCCTTCTTCAGACGTTGCCTATTTCCTTCACTCCATAGATGCTGCTGCACCCGCTGAGTTTCTCCAGCATTTTTGTGTACCGTCAACTTCCAACTGTCTGCTGAGATCAGCGGCAACAGATACACAATGCACTGGCATTTCCGGTGACAATAGGTCTCAAGAACAAATTCAACAGTGGGCAGCACCAAAGATCCTAGAGGAGCAAGATAGACCACTCCTTCGAAATCCAATGGACTGGCGTGTAGTACGTGACGGAACGTCACGGCCGCCATTTTTCAATGCGACACGCGACTTCCGGTATGCCACCCGCTGTGATCCAAAGCAAAGATTATAGAGGTCCGCTATAATCTTTGATCCAAAGCAAAGATCCTCGAGTATCTTGTAGCTGGAACAGCCCCCTCCTTTGCGTAGTTTCCCTTGCATTGTATTGCTTTAACACACACTGCACAAAATTAAATTTAGCGTATACATATTATATATATTTATATGAATGTGTGTCTGTGTGTGAGGCAAGTTAGAGATAGTTAAGTTTATTCTCATGGATCAGAAGCAACTTTGATTTAAATAATCACTATTAATTTATTTGTCTTGTCAGATGATATACCTAAACCATAAAGGCAATTATATATATAATTATATAGTAATAATATATATATGCATATATATATTTATACACACATATATATACACATATATACACATACATATATACACACATACATATATACACATACATACATACGTATACACATACATATGCACACATACAAATACACACATACATATGGATACATTTATATGCATACATACACACATATAAACATATATACATACATATATACACACATATACATATACATGCATATACACACATACATGCATATATATACACATACATATATATTTATACATATGATTAACCTAAAAACATGCATGTCTTTGGGATGGAGGAGGAAACTGGAGCACCCAGAGAAAACCCACGCGTTCACAGGGAGAACGTTCAGACTCCACACAGATAGGACTTAACCTAGATTTAACCTAGATCTCTGGTGCTGTAAGGCAGCAACTCTATTGCTGACGTCAACTCCTTTCACTAGTTTAGTTTACTGTCACGTGTACCGAGGTACAGTGAAAAGCTTTTGTTGCATGCTATGCAGTCAGTGGAAAGACTTTAGATTATCATAATTGAGCCATCCACAACATATAGATACATGATTAATGAGAATAATGTTTAATTCAAAATAAACTCCAATGAGGTAGATGGTAGGTCAGGACCAATTTATAGAGAATCGGTCCTAAAAACTCTAAACTGCTAATCTAAGTGAAATGTGAGGAATCACCACATTTTGGAGATCACATTGTGGTCACAACAATGGGGCATGCAGTTCAACCCTTCCAAATGTGAAACCATGCGTGTCACCAGAAAGAGGAATCCAGGCGAAACATCTTAAAATATACTTGGTGCCACCCCTGAAGAATCCAAACAAACCAAGTAT
The DNA here is from genome assembly GCF_028641065.1 of Leucoraja erinaceus. NCBI lineage: Eukaryota > Metazoa > Chordata > Chondrichthyes > Rajiformes > Rajidae > Leucoraja > Leucoraja erinaceus. The sequence goes on from NC_073388.1 coordinate 41,512,534, forward strand.
CTTGGCATCAAATTGCAGAATGATCTGCGTTGGAATGGTCAGACTCATCATGCAACGGTGAAAGCTACAGGTGTCCTAAACTTTCTGAGGCGCAACGTTCATCATTGTTCAACTTCTGTCAAGGAGAAGCTATATTTCATCCTCGTTAGACCTCATTTGGACTACGCAGTTGCAGCATGGGACCCATACACAAATGAAAACATTTCTTCCATCGAACGTGTCCAAAGACAGGCAGCTCGATTTGTTACTAACACCTATGATAGAGAAGCGAGTGTCACCAAACTTCTGAATTCTCTGGGGTGGAACCCTCTCCAAGACAGACGTGAAGCTCACCGTTTGACCTGTTTTTACAAAATGTTAAATGGTCAGCTCGACATAGACTACAAGACCTACACCAAACCCAAACCAATTAGGAGCAGACGAGGGCATTCGATCCAATTTGTGATTCCAGCTACAAAGACAGATGTGTACAGCAATTCGTTCTTCCCCGCACAATTAAAGCATGGAATAATCTCCACCCAACTATAGTTACCCAACCAGATGCAACTAAATTTAAAGTAGCTATTTCTTCCCAATAATCCTTTCTGGCTTAAGCCCTCCCTTCACCACCTCCAGTTTAAATTCCATTTGGAATATTTTGGAGGACCAAGAACCAAGAGTGTTTTCACGATAACATGCTAAACTGAAGGCCGTGCAATCTCTCAGGCATAAAAGATCTTGTAGTTCTACTTTGAAGAGCAGCCATGTTCTTTCTGATGCGCTAGCCCATAGTTTTTGACATCTAACCACAGGGCTGTTAACACAATGATCTGTGGTGGAACTTGTGGGCATATTATCAGCCTGGCTGCCTCTTTCAAGACAGGGGATAGCTGTGAAGAAATCCTTCACTTGTGCAGAACTGAGGAGCCCTGAGCTTGTGCTCAGACACCTTGCTTTTTCAATACTATAATCAAAGAGCTGTGAATGGATTATAATGTTGAGGTTTGGGTGGGAAACGCAAGGGACTGCAGATGCTGGATTCCAGAGCAAAGACCAATCTGCTGGACGAACTCAGCGGGTCAGGCAGCATCTGTGGGTGGGAATATGACAGACTTTTTTTTAAGCCGGGACCCTTCATCTGTACTGAAAGAATGGAGAAGAAGGTAATGTTTGGGAGGATCAGGACGACTCGAGGGGAGCAGTTTGGATTAGTTCCGTTTATTATTGTCACGTGTCAGGTACTGTGAAAAGCTTTTTGTTGTGTGCTCTCCAGTCAGCGAAAAGACTACATTAGGGATTAGGGTAAATGTGGCAGGCTCTTCACATAACAGAAGGCTTCACGAAAGCAATGATTTGAGTGATCAGGTAACTTAGTCATTGTTGATGTTACATGGAGAGTGCTGCTCAACCAAGACAACTAGAACCAATGAGGCACAACATGCCATATAGAATGACGGCAAGGATGAGTGGTGTTATGTAATTAAGGGTATACCTCGGAGATAAACACAAAAAGCTGGAGTAACTCAGCAGGACAGACAGCATCTCTGGAGAGAAGGAATGGGTGATGTTTCTGGTCGAGCCCCTTCTTCAGACTGGTTAGAGATAAGGGAAACGAGAGATATAGACAGTGATGTGGAGAGATAAAGAACACTGAATGAATGATATGGAAAAATTGTAGTCTGTTTGTAGGGTGAAAACGAGAAGCTAGAAGTGAGAGAAATCAATATTCATACCACTGGGCAGTAAGCTGCCCAAGCAAAATATGAGATGCTGTTCCTCCAATTTGCATTTGTTCCAATTTCCAATGTAACCATCGCATTGAGAGACTTTATTCCTTTTTTAATTTAAAAGGATGAAGGAAAACTATTGCAGGGATTTTTATGCAGGAGAATCGTTTTACCAAATGATAATTGGCTTTCATGCTGTTTGTGGGTGACATGGTGGTGCAGCTGTAGATTTGCTGCATTACCGTGCCAGAGACGTTACTATGATTGTTGTCTGTATGGAATTTGTACATTCTCCTGGTGACCCTATGGGTCTTATGCGGGTGTCCCGTTTCCTCCCACACTCCAAAGACGTGCAAGTTTGTAGGTTAATTGGCTCAGTAAAATTGTCAATTGTCCCTTGTATGTAGGACAGTGCTAGTGTTTGAGGAGATTGCTGGTCGGCGCAGACTTTGTGGGCCAAATGGCCTGCTTCTGTGCTGTATCTCCAATGTATGTCCAAACTAAAGAGAAGTGTGTCCAATTGGAAAGGGCTCGTACAAGCATGATGGGCAAAAAAAAATCCTCTTCCTGCCCTCTTCTGGCATTTCTACTTCTGGCATTTAAGAGAATTCTTTCCTTTTTTGGTTGTGGAAACATTGTAAATTATTCAATGAATGAAGACACTACTTCTAACTCGAGCAATGCATAATTTACTCAAAAGCCTCTGAAGGAGACTTGGCACTAACTTGGTGTACGTTGTCCATGATTATTGCAATCAATCCCATAACATGTGAGTGGAGATTAGTAGTGACCAAAAACATTGCCCAATGCTTCCAGGCTAGATTGAGTTTAATTAAGAAAGAACTTCAATGTAGGACATAGAACAGTGCAATGCAGGAATAGGCTCCTTGCCCTACAATGGCCATGCCGAACATGATTCCAGGCTACAAGGTGCTGGAGTAACTCAACAGGTCAAACAGCATCTCTGGAGGACATGGATAGGCGATGTTTTGGATCGGGACCCTTCCACGGACTCCACTCCCTTCTCCACTTTGACTATTGGTGAGGCAGGGAGCCCTCGGAATCACAATGACATCACATTATATTTTAAGAAGGCTTTGATGGGACCCAACCCAAAGCGTCACCTATCCATGTCCTCCAGAGATACTGCCAAACCCGCTGAGTTTATTCAGCATTTTGATTATTGTTTCGATCATCTTTAGCTCCATTTTCCCTATGGTGTCAAGTTAAAGTAATTTAATTTTCCTGCACATGATCCATATCCCTCCTTTCTTTGTGGCGACTTTAGAGATTCAGTGCGGAAACAGACCCTTCCTCACACCGAGACCACGCTGACCAGCGATCACCCCATACACTAACACTATTCTACATGCTAGGAACGATTTACAACTTACTTAAGCCAAATAACCTACAAACCTGCCTTTGGCATGTGGAAGGAATCTGGAGCACCCAGAGAAAACCCACATGGTCACAGGGAGAACATACAAACCCCACACAGACAGCACCTGTCGTCAGGATCGATCCCGGGTCTACAGCCCACTCGAGGAGCAACTCTACGGTGGCACCACCCCGCTGCCCCTAATATTTCTTGCATATCCATGAGCCTATCTAAAAGCTTGTAAAATGCCACTGCTGCAGTGCTCTCCATAATGTTTGGGACACAGACCCATCATTTATTTATTTGCATCTGTACTTCACAATTTGAGATCTGTAATAGAAAGAACCACATGTGGTCAAAGTGCACATTGTCAGATTTTAATAAAGGCCATTTTTATACATTTTGGTTGCACCATGTAGAAATTACAGCAGTGTGGCGGCTCCCATCGGCCGTACCATCATAGTGTCGAACCCCTCGGCACAGGAGTGTTTCAGTCCGGAGGAGGCCCTTAGCCAGAGGGTTTAAAGGCAGGGGTTTGGGTGCCATCTTCCTCTCGTTTGGTCTTCCCTACAACTGGGAGGAACATAATAAAAGGTGCCTCTCAAAACACTGGACTTTGTGCTTCCTTTTGAGACCCACGCACTACATTGGTGACCCCGACGCTCCATTGGCGTCATGATGGAGAGAAGAGAAAGTCCTACCTCCTCACAGGCCGGCCCGGCCCGGCCCTGTCTCTGGACGCGGTCTCGTTGAAACATCCCAACTTCTGGACCACCCGGCTGCTCATCTGGTTCCAGCAGGCGGAGGCCCAGTTCAACCTGTGGGGCATCACGGTTGATGCCACCTGCTTCTATTACCTGGTGGGGGCCCTCGACCAGGACAGTTGAAGAGGTCACGGACTTCCTCGCAGCCCCCCCAGACACTGATAAGTATCTCGGCCTCAAGGAGCTCCTGCTCCAGATTTATGGACTAAGCATGATGGAGCGTGCTGGTAGGATCCTGCATATGGGGGGCCTGGGCGACCGACGGCCATCTTACCCCCCCCTAAAGGAGATGGTGGCTCTACTAGACGGGCACACGCCGTGCCTGTTGTTCGAGTACACCTACCTGCATCTGCTGCCGGCCTACATCGCACGATCGCCCCCAGCGGCAGTGAGGGGTCCTGCATCTGCAGTCCAGTGCCAGCAAGCTGCAGGCACCACCAGCAGGAGCAGGCAAGCTCCAAGTAGCACCAACACGAGGCGCTGGTGCTATTTCCATCAGTGCTGGGGTGCTGCAGCACGACAATACCGCCAGCCGTGCACATTCCCGGGAAACGCCTGGGTCGGCTGCCAATACTCCCTGCGGCGGCCGACCAAATTCACCGCCTTTTCGCCTGGGATTGGCGCTCCGGGACCCGCTTCCTCATGGATACTGGAGCGGAGCTCAGCATCCTGCCCCCTTCGCTGGCCGACATTCGTTCCAGTAAGCGGGGGCCCGTCCTCATCGCGGTAAATGGCAGCCCCATCCGCACATACGGAGTGTGCATGGTTCCAATCGTGTTCGGCTCCTGCCATTTCTCATGGCAGTTCACCATTGTCGTCGTCTCCCAACCATTGCTCGGGGCCGCTTTCCTCCGGGCGCATTCACTCATGGTGGACGTCAGGCATCAGCGCTTGGTAATCGCCGCTACGATGGAGTCGATCATGTTGCGTTTGTATCAACCGGTGGGACGGCCCCTGGCGTCCGTGGACTCCCGCTTCACACGGATCTTGGCCGCGTTCCCAGACATTCTGACCCCACAGTTTCGATCATCGACCCCCAGCCACGGAGTGGTGCATTTTATCCAGACTACTGGCCCACCACTCCATGCACGAGCACGCCGACTGCCGCCGGATAAACTGCGTCTGGCATGGCGGGAATTCTGCACAATGGATACCTTGGGGATCGTCCACCCTTCGAGCAGCCCTTGGGTGTCCCCACTCCACATGGTCCCTAAGTCAAGCGGGGGCTGGCAACCTTGCGGGGATTACCAACGGCTGAACGCCGCAACAACAGCGGATCGATACCCCGTACCCCACATCCAGGACTTCACCGCCCATTTGGCTGGGGCCACAATTTTTTCAAAAGTGGATCTGGGACGGTGTTATAACCAGATCCCGGTTCATCCGGATGACGTACCCAAGACTTTACGAGTTCACTCAGATGTCGTTCGGCCTCAAGAACGCTGCGCAGGCCTTTCAGCGCCTAATGGACGGGGTTTGTCGCGACCTCGATTTCGTGTTTGTGTATCTGGACGACATCCTGGTGGCCAGCCGCTCGCAGCAGGAACACTGCGCCCACCTTCGGCAGCTCTGTCAGCGGCTCAGCGAGCATGGTTTGGCCATCAACCTAGACAAGTGGCGTTTTGGTGTAACCGAGATTGACTTCCTCGGCCACCGCGTGACTGCGCAAGGTGCGGTTCCCCTGCCTGACAGGGTCGACGCCATCCGTCGGTTTCCCCGCCCACGCACGGTGCCTGGCCTGCAGGAGTTTGTCGGCATGATGGCGTTTTATCATCGTTTCGTGCCATCCGCGGCCCACATCATGCGGCCTCTGTATCAACTTCTGGCGGGTGGGCAGAACAAGAACGTTGAATGGACCCACGAGGCAGGAGCAGCTATTGATGGCGCGAAGGAGGCCCTTGCTCGGGCCGTGCTGCTGGTGCACCCGCGGGAAGATGCCCCGACTGCTCTCACGGTGGACGCCTCGGAGTCGGCGGTTGGTGCTGTGCTGGAGCAACTGACGGGCGGAGGTTGGTGGCCCCTGGCCTTCTTCAGCCGGCACCTCAACCGTGCGCAGACAAAATACAGCGCGTTCGATCGCGAGCTCCTCGCTCTGTGCGCCATTTTCGCTACTTCCTGGAAAGCCGCCCGTTCACCGCCTACATGGACCACAAGCCGCTAACTTTCGCCCTGGTGAAGGTTCCCGACCCCTGGTCCGCACGACAGCAGCAGCATTCGACCTACATATCGGAGGAGTATACAACATCCATCCGCTACATCGAGGGGAAAGAAAACCGGGTGGCCGACGCATTGTCCCCCCCCCCCCCCCCCCCCCCCCCCCCCGGCTATCAACGCCGTTTTCGAGGTGGCACCCGGAATTGACTATTCTGCTCTGGCAGAGGCACAGCTCACGGACGATTAGGTGCCCGCCTACCGGACTGCCATCTCCAGCCTCCGCCTTGAGGATGTCCCTCTCGGTCCTGGGGGAGTGACAATCCTGTGCGGTGTGTCGTCCGGTCAGCCGCGCCCCATCGTCCCTGCCACCTGGCGCCGGAGGGTGTTCGAGGTGATCCACGGACTGGCTCACCCATCAATCCGGGCGACAACGGCACTAGTGGCCGCTCGTTTCATGTGGCACGGTCTGCACAAGCAGGTTGGCCATTGGGCTCGCACCTGCATTCCGTGCCAGACGGCAAAAATGTCCGTGCGCCTCTCCAGGAGTTTGGTCTACCTCTCCGGCAATTCGACCATCTCCACATAGACATTGTAGTGCCTCTCCTGCCATCCCCGGGCATCACCCACCTTCTTACAATGGTAGACCGCTTCACGCGGCGGCCAGAGGCCATTCCACTGGCCGATACTTCAACGGTTATCTGTGCTCGTGCGTTGTCCGCGCACTGGATTGCTCGCTTCAGGGTGCCGGCGCACATCTCCTCAGACTGGGGCCACAGTTCACCTCCGAGCTGTGGTCAGTCATGGCTCGCTTGCTGGGGGTGCGGCTACACCACACCACGGCTTACCACCCGCAAGCTAACGGTCTGGTGGAGAGGTTCCACCGGCAGCTGAAGGCAGCACTGAAGGCACGACTCTCCGGCCCGGACTGGATGGACCATTTGCCGTGGGTCATGCTGGGCATCCGGACTGCTCCTAAAGAGGACTTGGCCTCATCATCGGCGGAGCTCGTGTACGGGTCGCCACTCACGGTGCCCAGGGAGTTCGTGCCGTCGGCGTCAGGGCAGCAGGGATGGCCCTCATCCACCCTAAAGCGCCTTTGCAAGCGAGTTGGCATGCTCGCACCCGTCCCGACGTCCCGCCATGGGACATTTCGCCCACACGTGTCATCAGCCCTCAGGGACTGCCCTTACATCTTCCTGCGCCGTGATGCCACTTCAGAGGCCGTACAAGGGCCCGTTCCGAGTGCTGGAACACGGGCAGTCGACTTTTGTCTTGGACATGGCGGGCCGGCCAGAGGCAGTGTCGATTGACCATTTGAAGCCGGCACACCTGGACATTGACCAGCCGGTGCTGGTTGCCCAACCTCGGCCTTGAGGGCGGTCCCCTTCACGGTTCCCTCCGCCTGTCACTCCACCTGTCCTCCCGCCGGTCCCTCGACCTGTCCCTCCACCTATGCCTCCGCAAGCCCCACGAGCGGCTGACTTCCGCACGCGGGCCGGCCAGGTCGTGCGCCCGCCGGTGCGTTTCGTGCCTCTGGTTCTGTGGGGGGGGGGTCCTGTGGCGGCTCCCAAGGGTCATGCCATCATAGTGTCAAACCCCTCGGCACAGGAGTGGTTCAGTCCGGAGGCGGCCCTTAGCCAGAGGGTTTAAAGGCAGGGGTTTGGGTGCCATCTTCCTCTCGTTTGGTCTTCCCTACAACTGGGAGGAACATAATAAAAGGTGCCTCTCAAAACACTGGACTTCGTGCTTCCTTTTGAGACCCACGCACTACAGCAGTGTTTATACATAGTCCCCCCCACCCCATTTCTGGGCATCATAATGTTTGGGACACAGCAATGTCATGTAAATGAAAGTAAATGTTTAGTATTTTGTTGCATATCCTTTGCATGCAATGACTGCTTAAAGTCTGTGATTCATGGACATCACCAGTTGCTGGGTGTCTTCTCTGGTGATGCTCTGCCAGGCCCATTTTCCCATTCTCCCACTAATTTTCCATGCAAACCAGTCTCTAATCTCCTCATCACCACCCACCTCATTCCCAGCACCACCCCCCTCCCCCAAATTATGCCACTCACCAACACACTGGAGACAGTTGGCAGTGGCCAGCTATCCTACAAGCCTGTACGTCATTGTGGAAAGTCTCAAGCCGACACAGGGAGAATGTTTAAACTCTGTGCAAACGGCACCAAAGATCGGGATTGAAGTCGGGTCTCCAGTCGAGTGGTAACAGCTCTGCTAATGGGCCACCTCGTCTAGTTGCCTTAATCTTAGGATTCCTGAGAAACAAAATGATGGCTGTTAGCTTGTTCACTCAGGAACAAATAAGACTGCCAAAAGTGATGAACATTGCCCGTTTATTATGGGTTTTACAAAGCACTATGTTTACTGTATATATCTGTTGTGCTGCTGTTGCAAGTAAGAATTTCATTGTTTCGTTTTGGGACATGTGACGATAAAATACTTTTGCCTCTTGAAACCTGACGTGCAGGTCTTGTTATGGCAAGTGAGTTTTGGGTGTCCAACCAGGAAGAGCGATCTCTGGAGGAGAGTGCATGGAGTTTTAGCCGCTTCACGAGAGCAGCAAATATCAAGGACACCTTCAACAATGTATTTTATCCAATGCGTAAGTAATTATGGTTATATAACTTTACCAAGTTACTTTTCCCATGGTCAATTGAAAATGAAATGAGACTTCCCTTCCACAGTTTTCATTGAAACCATTAAGGTTTACGGTGGCGCAGAGGTACAATTGCTGCCTTACAGAACTTCCAGCACCAGAGACCCGGCAATCCTGGCTACGGGTGCTGTCTGTACGGAGTTTGTATAATCTCTCTGTGACCTGCGTGGGTTTTCTCCGAGAACTTCGGTTTCCTCCCACGCACCAAAGACATACAGGTGCGTAGGTTAATTGGCTTGATAAATGTAAAAATTGTCCCTGGTGTAGGATGGTGTTAATGTGTGAGGATCGCTGGTCGGTACAGACTCGGTGGGCCAGAGGGGCCTGTTTCCACACTGTATCTCTTAACCCAAACTATAAAAACAAACATACTTGTTGGGTTGCATCACAGCTTGGTTTGGGAACAACTCTGTTCAAGACCGCAAGGGCGGCACAGTGGCACAATCATAGAGCTGCTGCCTTTCAGCACCAGCGACCCGGGTGTGATCCTAACTACATGCGTTGTCTGTACGGAGTTCCTACATTCTCCCTGTGACCACGTGGGTTTTCTCCGGGTGATCCGGTTTCCTCCCTTTAATCTGCGACAATAGGATCCAGGGCAAGTTGGATCTTATTCTGTTCCCAGAGGTGAGAGGGGAGGGGAAGACAGTGGGGACGCGGCAGTTTAGAATCCCCTGTCCAGCGGATAAATCTGTGTTTGTTTGTGTGTTTGGTCATTTGTTCCGGTGAAGGGGCTGGGCACACGGCAGCCGGACAACAGTCGCTTGTCTTTTTCTTTTTGTTTTCACTTTTAATTTCAGGTTTTTGTGCACCTTGCGTGTTGTGACGGTTGGCAGACCAATTTCCCTCCAGGGATGAATAAAGTTTATCATATCGTAGACTTTAGGGAGAGAGTTATGGAGGACACGCATGGAATTAGTATGGGAGAGGTGTAAATAGATGGTTGAGGATCGACACAGTCTCTGCCTGTCGAACGGTCTGTGTCCAAGCTGCATCCATCTATAACACCAAGATAATGTTTCTCTTCTTGATCGCGTGCCAAACGTTTGTCAGAATGTTGAGGAGAATTCTCCTGCTCTTTCGTGAGATGCTGTCCTGGAAAGGCTTATGCTCAGTTAAAAAATAAAACACCCTCAACCGATATTCTACCACATTACTGGAAAGCCAGCAGAATACACAGAATCTGAGAACAATATCTTTAGAAGAGGGGCCAGCTGTACAGTAAAACACATCCCAAATGGAAAGTAATCCTGGTTACATGTTCCTGTTCGATCCATCCATCCATCCATCCATCCATCCATCCATCCATCCATCCATCCATCCATCCCCATTCTCCCCATCCCCCTTCTCCCCCCTCCCCCCTTCTCCCCCCCTCCCCCCCCCCCTCCCCCCCCCCCCCCCCCCCCCCCTCCTCCCCCCCCCCCCCCCCCTCCCCCTCCCCCTCCCTGATCCCTCTCCTTAGTCTTTATTCCACCTTCCTTCCCCCTCTTCATCATTTTCCACAACAATAGCAAGTATTGACCAGCGGCGATACAAGTAAATGCAATGCTGGAATCTTGAGCAAAATTCAAAGTGCTGGAAGAGCTCAGCGGGCCAGACTGCATCTGTGGTGGGCATCATGGACAGGTAACAGGTGACCTTTCAGGTAAAGTCTGAGGAAGGGTCATCTGTTCATTCCCTCCACAGATGATGCCTGACCGTTAGGTTCCTCCAGCACTTTGTGTTTTGCTCAAGTTTTGACCAGTCTATGTTTTGTAACTTCTCATTCAATATCTCACTAATAGTGTAAAGCAATGATTCATCAGTGTCGGTGCTGAATATTTGACGACGTATGATTTATATGATTCCCTTCAAGGGTGCAATCCCCATGGAAGAAACATTAAAGTTTGTGCTGTCGAAGATGAAATGAATGAGACAGCCTGTCTGCTTATAGGATGCTGTTTCAAAGACAGGCATAAAGATCCATGCTACCGCAAGACAATAAATGGTAAGTCAATGTACTAACGGTAGGTAATTTTGTGAATGCTTTTAATATGTCTTAGTTAAGTTTAGAGACACAGCATGGAAATAGACCTTTTGGCCCACCGTCCATGTCGATCGCCAATCACCAGTTTTCTCATCCAATCGATGCACACCAGGGGCAATTTACTGAGGCCAATTAACTTACAAACCCGAAGATAGACACAAAATGCTGGAGTAACTCAGCAGGCCAAGGAGCATCTCTGGAGAAAAGGAATAGGTGACGTTTCGGGTCGATGACTGATTGGTCTTAAGAAAGGTCACAAACTGAAAAGCCACCTATCCTTTTCTCCAAGAAAAGCTGCCTGTTCGCCGAGTTATGCATTTTGTGTCTATCATCAATGTAAACCCGAATCCGCAGTTCCTTCCTACACAACCTACAAACCTGCACATCTTTGGGATGTGGGAGGAAACCGGAGCACCCGGAGGAAATCCACATGATTGCAGGTAGAACATGCAAACTCCACACAGACATTACCTGAGGTCAGGATCGAACCCGGGCAGCAGCTCCACCACAGATTTGATTTTCTCCATTTATTCTCAATGAGATTATTTTGGATTATGTAGAAACAATGAACTCCAGATGCTGGTTTGCAAAAAAAAGATACAAAGTGCTGAAGTAACTCACTGAAGTGCTGCAGCACCTCTGGAGACCATGAATAGGTAATGTTTCGGGTCGGGACACTTCTTCGGGCTGACTGTGGGGAGAGCAGGGGAGTGGGAGAAAACTGGAAGCGGGAAGGGGTAGGACAAACCATGGCAGATGATAGATGAACACAGGCGAGTGGGGGAGTTCATAGGCAGATGGTTGGACAAAGGCCAGAGATGATAAACAGAAGGTGTGAGACCAAAGGAATGTAAGTGGAGGGGGAGGAGAAATAGGTGTGAGTCAGGTGGGGCAAAGGGGAAGGGTGGGAAAAGGGGGGGGGGGGGGGGGGGGGGGGGGGGGGGGGGGGGGGGGGGGAGAGAAAGGGGAGGGAGATTGTTTGAAGCTACCTAAAATTGGAGAATTAAATGTTCAAACTGTTGGGTTGTAAGCTACCCAAGCAGAATATGAGGTACTGTATTGTCCATGTGGCCTCACTCTGGCAATGGAGGAGGCCCAAGACAGAAAAGTCATTCTGGGAATGGGAAGGGGAGTTAACATGGTTACCAAATGAGAAATTCAGTAGGCCTTGAGTGTAAGTGTTCACTGCTTCCTCCACAACTCATTGGTTCACCTATCCCTTCCCGCCTAAACCATCCCCTCCCCAGATACCTTTCCCTGCAACTGCAGGAGATGTAACACCTGTCGCTATACCTCCTCCCTCGCCTCCATCCAGGAATCCCAGCAGTCCTTCCAGGTGAGACAGAGGTTCACGTGCACCTCCTCTAATCTATCCGGTGTTCCTGATGTGACCTCCTGTACACTGGCAAGACCAAACGAAGACTCGGCAACCCTAACACCTGTACTCGGCCCACCACAGCCTACTGCATCTCCCAGTTGCCAATCATTTTAACTCCCCTTCCTATTCCCATACTGACAGAATAAATTTGAAGCCATATATTCCTTTCATTGAAATACGTGACTTCACGTTTGAATCCTTATTTTAAGCCAGTGAAGTCCATATTTAGAATTTCTATAGGTAGGAACTGCAGATGCTGGTTAAAACTGAAGATCGACACAAAAAACAGAAGTAACTCAGCAGGACAGGCAGCATCTCTGGAAGAAGGAATGGGTGACGTTTAGGGTTAAGACCCTTCAGTCTGAAGAAGGATCTCGACCTTAAACGTCACCCATTCCTTCTCTCCAGAAATGCTGCCTGTCCTGTTGAGTTACTTCAGTTTTCTGTGTCTATCTTTAGAATTTCAATTCTCCTTTGAGTGAAATAAACTGGATGCAAGCGCAAGTGCAATATAATTAATTTCCCAATGAAAAATGGCATTAAAATAAATCTTCACAACGATTTCTGATATTATGTTTCTGCATTTCAGGAGCAAAGCAAATGGCACATATTATTGGAATTGGGATTTTGGCAGTTCTATTTATAGCACTCTGCCCGTTCCTCTGTTGCCTGATGATGCAAAAGACGTAAGTAGATCTATTTCTTAAATGCTCCTTATTTCATTACATGGGACATAGAAACACTGCAGATCATGAACATGTTTGATCTTACCACATCAGGAACCTATCCAAGGTTTTCTCTTTGTGTACGAACTGCAGATGTTGGTTTATTATGAAGATAGACACAAAGTGCAGAAGTAACTCAGTAGGTTAGGCAGCATCTTTGGAGAACAAGGAAGAATGACATTTTGGTTTGGAACCCTTCTCAGTCTGAAGAAGGATTCCGAACCAAAACATCACCCATCCTTTTTCTCCAGGGATGCTGCCTGACCCGCTGAGTTACTCCAGCATTTATTTTTTGTAAACCAGTATCTAGTTTCTTCAATTTCTTGTTTCTACATTTTCTCTTTTATGTCCAAGTTTAGGTTTCTGTTGAAATACTGTGAAAAGCTTTGTTTAGTTTAGTTTAGGGTAGAGATACAGCATGGAAACAAGACCTTCGGTCCACCGAGTCCACGCCGACCATCAATCACCCGTTCACACTAGTTCTATGTCATCCCATTTTCTCATTTGCAGATTTTCTCATCCACTCCCTAACACTAGGGGTCATTTACTGTGGTCAATTAACCATCAAATCCGCATTCTTTGGGATTTTGGAGGAATCCGGAGCAGCCGGAGAAAACCCACTGGGAATACGTGCAAACTCCACACAGTTGTCACACAAGGTCAGGATCGAAGCTGGTCTCTGGCGCTATGAGGCAGAAGATCTGCCACTGCGTTGGCCTATTTGCATGCTGTCCAAACAAATCAGATAATACTATACATAAATGCAATCAAGTCAAACTCAAGTACAATAGATAGAGCAAAGGGGAAGATACAGAAAGCAGAATATAGTTCCCAGCATTGTAGAGCTGTTACTCAATGGAAGTCAATATTTTGTCACAGTTACAATTCTCCTGGCCGGACAACAACTGTGTAGAATGTCAGTGATATGTTTCTGTGAATGAATTCACAACAGACCCAGACAAGAGGTGAGGAAATATCCTTTGTTAGAGAGCTTTGGCCAAACCAACCTGCTCTTTCTGAACTTAACTGGTCGCTGATCGCGCCACAAATTGCACTGACCATTCTTTTTTTTTCTGGAATCTAATCGACTTTACAGGCACTGCCCGACTAGTGCAAGGGTTACGTTCCGTAAACTCTTAAGTCAGATTTTACGCAAGTCGGACTAACCATCCTCAATCCCTGCCCAAAAGAACTTACTGAGAGTTTTAACAGTCTCAGCGGCGTCTGGTTGTGTCCAGGGCACTTTCTGCTGCGCACGTCCTTGTGGGTAATCACCACTGCCATTACCGGCTTGTTCCCAAAGTAAACTTGAGTGAATGTACAGTGTTGTGTAAATTACAAGATGCCTTAATTGCACTCAGGACTGAGCACAGAATTGTTCACGTAAGCGCGAGTTTACGTGAAAATCGGCAATTGCATAAGCCGAGGAGTGTCTGTATATGCATTTGAATGAACTGCTTCCCCTCCCTCATGACTCCCTCAAATTGATGAATGGTCCCGACCCTAATCGTCACTCATTCTTTTTCGCCAGTGATGCTGCCTGATCTGCTGAGTTACTCCAGCACTTTGAGTCTATTTAAAAAAAATTAGACATTGGGTTGTTTTTGTCCTGACAGAAAGCTGAACCCGCTTTTGCGCAAAAACAAAAAGGTTGAGGATGCTCGGAAGAAGGACGTGGAAGTGGGAGGTTACTTCATGAAATTGCTCAAGGATCAGAAAAGGAAAAGGAAAATGCAGCAAGAAGGTAATATACCAAAATAAAACCGTTAAAATACGTTACAAGTTGACCAGCGTTACTTGAGTAAGTAGGGGTGTATGCTTGGGACCGCTAGTAACACTTTGATATACTGATGGCATGATCAGATTTGCAGAAGGTTAGGGATTGCTAGACAGTAGGGTCATGTCCTCCCACCAACAGTTAGTGAGAAAGAGAAAGGGAGAGAGAGGGAAGGAAGTTAAAGGGGCGGTACAGTGGCGCAGCGATAGATTTGCTGCCTTACAACGCCAGAGACCCGGATAAAGCAATGGGTGCATGAGAATTGAAAACACAAGTAGGCACAGTTGTAAAGAAGCTGAATGGTATGCTTGCCTTTGTCAATCAGGGTATTGAGCATATGAGTCTGGAAGTCAGGATGCAACTTTATAAGACTTTGGTTAGGCCAGATTTGAAGTATTGCATGCAGCTCGGGTCACCCCATCACATGAAGGAAGTAGAGGTTTTGAAGAAGGTGCAGAAGAGGTTTACCAGAATGTTGCCTGGATTAGACGGTTCTAACTAAAAGGAGGGATAGGCTTGGATTATTTTCTCTGGAACATCCGAAGTTGAGGGGAGACCTGATAGATATATATAAAATTGAGAGGCATAGCTATGGTAGACAGTCAGAACCTTTCACCTGAGCTGGAAATATCAAATACTAGAGAGCATATGGTTAAGGTGAGAGAGGCAAAGTTAGATGAGATGTGCGGGACAGGTTATTTTACACATTGGGTGGTGAGTAGCTTGCATGCGCTGCCTGGGGTGATGGAGGCAGATATTTTAGTGTCTGTTAGATAGGCATACAGATGTTGGTGTGTGCCTGGAACGAACTGCTTGGGGTGGTGGTGGATGGAGGCAGATACAATTGTGTCATTTAAGAAGCATTGAGATAGGCACATAGATATGCAGGGTATGGAGGGATATGGATCACCTGCAGGCAGATGAAATATTTAACTTGGCATTATGCTCAGCACAGACATCATGGGCTAAGGGTCTGTTCCTGTGCTGTACAATTGCTATTTTAGTACATTCTATGTTCTATTTTATACCTGTTAAGCTATATATGCCATCCCATTTTCACTCTGTATCAGTGATTTTTGTCGAAGTAACGTTTTTTTAACCTCACTTATCAGTGTGCAAAGTGAAGGGCCATCCCCTAATCTCTTCTCTAGTCGAGATTCTTAAGTACAGTTGCTTTCTAATGCCTCTGAATTGTCCAAAGCTGTCACTGGAAAGGACTTTGCGTGTATAACAGTACTGAATATTTCAATATAATGTTTAATAGTGCTTGTAAATTTAAATGTCATAATGGTAATATCATTGATATAAAGATCAATACTGATTCTTTTAGTGTAATTGTTTTGTGTAGTAAGATTATTGAAGTGGGGATTTGTTTCTATTGTATCAGGTTTGTTTTTATTACAGCAAAAAACAGTGATGGATAAACTCGGTAGGTCAGGCAACATCTGTGGAGAGAATGGATAGATGTTGTTTCAGGTCAAGTCCCTTCTTAAGACTCATCACCTGTACATCTTTCTCCACAGATACTGCTTGATCTGCTGAGTTGATCCAGCACTTTGTAATTCCAGCATCTGCAGTTCCTTGTATCTTTGCTGGTCAATATGATAACCTTATTGAAACATATAAGATTGTTAAGGGTTTGGACGCGCTAGAGGCAGGAAACATGTTCCAGATGTTGGGGAAATCTAGAACCAGGGGCCACAGTTTAAGAAAAAGGGGTAAGCCATTTAGAACAGAGACGAGGAAACACTTTTTCTCACAGAGAGTTGTGTGTCTGTGGAATTCCCTGCCTCAGAGGGCAGTGGAGGCCGGTTCTCTTGATACTTGCAAGAGAGAGCTAGATAGGGCTCTTAAAGATAGCGGAGTCAGGGGATGTGGGGAGAAGGCAGGAACTGATTGGGGATGATCAGTCATGATCACATTGAATGGCAGTGCTGGCTCATAGGGCCGAATGGCATACTCCTGCACCTATTGTCTATTGTCTAATACTTGCCATTCTTGTGGAAAATGGTGAAGGGGTAGAGGGAGCAGGAAGGTGAGGTAAATACTAAAAGAGAAACAGCAAGCGATAGATAGAAAGCATGGAAGAGATAGGTAGAGAGAGAGATAGAACGAGAGTGAGATAGATAGCAAGAGCAGTTGGTAGCGAGATAGATAGAGAGAGAGCGAGATAGAGAGAGAATTATATGGATGGAGAGTGAGAGAGCGAGTACTGGGGAGAGAGTGAAAGAGATAGCGAAAGAATGAGAGTGCTCGTGAGAGAGACAGAGTTTTTTCTTCAATTTTCCAGCATCTGCAGTCACTTGTGCTTCTCTTTGTTTTGATTACATTTTGGTCGAAATAAACTGGGTTGATTCTTTTTTAAAAGAATGAAAACTTTTTATTGAAAGCCATAAATAGAGTTATTAGATCACAGCCCAAGATCTATGATTTACAACTAATTCAACTTCCTCTGTGAAGAACACAAAATACTGGAGTAACTCAGCGGGTCAGGCAGCTTCTCTGGAACAGTTGGATAAAAACCTTCTCCAGATGGGCGGCATGGAGTTGCTGCCTTACAGTGAATGCAGTGCCGGTGACCCGGGTTCGATCCCGACTACGGGTGCTGTCTGTACGGAGTTTGTACCTTCTCCCCGTAACCTGCGTGGGTTTTCTCAGAGATCTCCAGTTTCCTCCCACAATCCAAAGATGTACAGGTGTGTAGGTTGGTTGGCTTGGTAAATGTAAAAAATGGCCATAGTGGGTGTAGGATAGTGCTAATGTGCAGGGATTGCTGCTCAGCGTGGACCCGGTGGGCCGAAGGGTCTGTTTCGGCGCTGCATCTCTAAACTAAACTAAACCCTTTTCCATGTGCCTGGCCTGCAGTCTGTACTGGGTTTGCACGTTCTCCCAAGTGCTCCCACATTCCAAAACATCTGGGTTTGTGAGTTAATTGACTTCTGTAAATTGTCCCTATGTGTGTAAGATAGAACTAGTGTACAGGGTTGATCGCTGGTTCTGGACTCGGTAGGCTGAAGGGCCTGTGTCCAGGCTGTATCTCTAAACTAAACTAAATATCAAATATATAAACACTATAATTGGAAGCTAAAATTGTTATTTTTGTATTATTCCTAGATGAAACCAAACCCATCAATAATGAAGATCAATAAGCAGATATTTTGTGTGGAACATCCTGTCCGTAAATTGCAGGAAAGCTCTGGCTAATTGACAACGTCTATTTAAAATAAGATAGATTATTTTATTGGAAATAAATTTAAGAAATACATATATGAGGGGGGAAGTGGATGAGGGAGCTTAAAATAAACCAGTTCCAACCTAAATAATGCAACTTACCTTGTGAAGTACTCATGGGAATAGACCATGGTAGTCCGTGAGGTTCTGAGGAACCAGGATGTCTCTCAAATGGTTTCCATGGTAATTTGTTGGTCAAAGATACTGCATAAATGTCGGCCTTTGTCCAGAGGAGTCTCCAAAGATATGGCAAGTTGACTGTGTCATAGGGTCATGCAGCGTGGAAATAAGCCCTTCGGCCCAACTTGCTCACGCCAGCCAACATCTACACTAGTCCCACCTGCCTGCGTTTGGCTCATATCCCACTACACCTGTCCTATCCATGTACCTGTCTAAATGTTTCTTAAATATTGTGATAGCCCCTGCCTCAACTACCTCCCCTGGCAGCTTGTTCCATACACCCACTACGCTATGTATAAAAAAAGTTACCCCTCAGATTCCCATAAAATCTTTCTCTCCACATCTTAAACCTATGTCACCTGGTTCTCGATTCCCCTACTCTGGGCAAAGAACTGCGTGTTTACCTGACCTATTCCTCTTATAATTTTGTACACCTCTATAAGATTTTCCCTCACCAAGGAATAGATTCTTAGCCTGCCCAACCTCTCCCAATAGCTTAGCCCCTTGAGTCCTGGCAATATCCTAGTATATCTTCACCGAGCCCTTTCAATCTCTTATAACATGGTGACCAAAAGTGAACACAATACCCTAAAGTGTGTTCCAGGATCTCGCATGGTTGAGCGCGGATTGGTCTTGAAGTTGACAATTGTAAGGCTTGTCCTCTTGTCTACTTTGGTGAACAAAACCATTAATTCTGAGCATGAACAAGCACTAAAGTCATCTGCTGGTACAGCATAACTACTGAGATTGTGGTCACCTTTGTTATAATCATTGTATAGAACATAGAACAGTACAGCGCCAGAACAGGTGCTTCGGCCCACAATGTTTGTGCCGAACAAGATGCCAAGTTAAACTGATCTCATCTGCCTGTACACTATCCATATCCCTCTATTCCCTGCACTTTCACATGCCTATCCAAAAGCTTCTTAAACATCACTATCATATCTGCCTCCACTACCATCCCTAGCAGTGTGTTCCACACCCCATCACTCTGTGTAAAAAAAACGTTCCCCCCGCATCTCCATTAAACATTCTCCCTCTCATCATAGCTATGCTCTCTAGTGTTAGATATTTCCACCCTGAGAAAAAAAGGTTTACCCTATCTACCCCTGTCATCATTGTATATACTTCTATCAAGTCTTCCCTCTACCTCCGATATTAAAGTGAAAACCATCAAAGTCTGCCAAACCTCTCCCTGTAGCTGAAACCCTCTATTCGCGACACCATTCTGGTAATCCTCCTCTGCACCCTCTACAAAGGCTGCACATCTTTCCTGTAATGAGGAGACCAGAACTGCATGCAGTATTCTAAATGCGGCCTAACCAAAGTTTCATAAAGCTGCAACGTGACTTCCTGACTCTTATACTCAATGCCTCGACCGCTGAAGGCGAGCATATCATACACCATCTTTACCACTCTATCTACTTGTATCGCCACGTTTATTATTGGCATGAGTATTGAGATGCAGTGCTATAAGCAAAGCATACCATATATGAGTCCAATCACACCATACACAAGTGCAGCAGTTAATACAAAGAGAAAAATAAACAGGAACAAATATTGTTTTGAAGCTACGGAGAATGTGCAGATAAAAAAGTGCAAGGGACTTTGTGAGGTAGGTTGGGGATTGAGCCTACACCCTTACCTTATGGGTGCAGCCAACAGTAGTAAAGTGGCTACATAAGGACTGGAGGGTTGGTGAGTTACAGTGTAACAAGAAAGCACATTTCATGGGAGCACTGGATGTAACATTGGCCCTATGGAGTTATAGCTACGTTTGAGCTGACTCTCTCGTGAAGAAGTTCGAAGCAAAGGTTTACTGACTCCCAATATTTACTACACTCTGTGTGTGTGTGTGTGTGTGTGGTGTGTAGGTTGGTGTGTGTGTGGATTGAATTTGTGTGCATGCGTGTGTGCGTGTAATGTGCGTGCGTGTCAGAGTACACAGTACTGCAGATCACCAGCAGAGTGCAGTCGGAGACTGCAGAATGTATTTGTAACGATACTCAAAAAGAGTGCTTCGATGCTCACTGGCTCTAGAACAACCCAAAGCACGGCATTCAAGTCTTTTTCATTTTCTTATTCACTTGCATAAACAAGAAATAATCACCTTCGTATTGTCAGCACTTCCACACCCTTGTAATCCTCAGTCCACAAAATTATCTCCCGATTTATTTCGGTGACAATATTCTTAAACCGATGCCCTCGGTCTCCAGCAGCCTGGCCAGTCTTTTATTGAAGAGCATCACAAGATTTGCAATGACATAACCGTTCCTTTATCCTTGCTCACTGTAAACACTGGAACTCCCTGCCCAAGCGCACAAAAGGAGTACCTCATCAATCAGACTACACTCTTTCCTGAAGCTGGCTCATCATCACCTTCTCAAAGGCAACTAGGGAGGTCTAGAAGCATTTGCAGAGCCAGTCATGTTTACCATATCATGAGTGAACAAAGCAAAGATGCAGGAAGATTGTTCCCGATGTTGGGGAAGTCCAGGACAAGGGGTCACAGCTTAAGGATAAGGGGGAAATCCTTTAAAACCGAGATGAGGAGAACTTTTTTCACACAGAGAGTGGTGAATCTCTGGAACTCTCTTCCACAGAGGGTAGTTGAGGCCAGTTCATTGGCTATATTTAAGAGGGAGTTAGATGTGGCCCTTGTGGCCAAGGGGATCGGAGGGTATGGAGAGAAGGCAGGTACGGGATACTGAGTTGATGATCAGCCATGATCATATTGAATGGCGGTGCAGGCTCGAAGGGCCGAATGGCCTACTCCTGCACCTAATTTCTATGTTTCTATGTTTCTAAGAAGGAAATGAAAACCAACGGAGGTTTATTTTAGAGATACAGCATGGAAACAGCCCCTTCGGCCACCTAGCCCATGCTGTCCATCAATCACCTGTTCACAATAGTACTACCTTATCTCGAGTGGTGAATCTTGGGCAGAGCTGTCCCAACAGGAATTGGGATCCCATCATTCCACCTGGAGGGCAGACAGGGCTTTGGATTAAGGTCTTATGGAAAAGACTAACTAATGAGGCTGCAGCTTTATACTCCATCTGGCTACTGGAATCCAGACTGCACCACAGGTTTAGAAATCAAATGCAAATTTGTTTCTTCCATTCTATTGTGATATTAATATTTACAGTTCCCCAATCAGCGACTGACGCTGTACACAACACAGATTTTGCGCACAGAAAGAAGGTGAAATCTCCTTCCTGCCCATCACTTTCCACCAGGTATTCCTGTGTTTGCCTTCAGAGGCAATATCTATGTTGTAGCTGGGATTTGCTGATGCCTACCCAAGGATTCCTCCCACATCAACATCCCAAAGCTGCCGGCATATCTATATGGCAGCCTCCAGTGGTGAGAGAGCTACCTGTGCAACAGTTGAGGGCCTGACCCACTGTACGAGGTAATTCAAGAGTTCTCCTGACTTTTCTCTTGATTCAAACTCGGAGAATGTCCATAGCGGGTCCGCAGGCGTTCGTGGATGTCTCGTAGCCGCTCGTATGAGTAAAAAGTAACAATTTTCTTCATCACAAGTATTTTCACAGCGTTGAAAAAACGTCACGAGTTTACCGGATTACCATTACTCGTACGAGCTGCTACAAGACATCCACAAACTCCTACGGACCCGCTACGGACATTCTCCTACCTGCTGTACTTGAGTATGGGTTGATTGTGTTCATGTATAGTGTTATCTGTAGAAACAAGGAACTGCAGATGTTGTTTTTAAAATGTAGACACAGAGTGCTGTAGTACCTCAGCGGATTAGGCAGCTTCTCAGGAGAACATGGTTCTTTTTCAGGTAGGATCTATCCATGTTCTCCTGAGATGCTCCCTTGCCTGCTGAGCTACTCCAGCACTTTGTGTCTACTAACCACCAGCCGCAGTTCTTTATTTCTATATACAATTACATCAGGCAGTGCAAAGGAGAAAATAAACGGAGTGCAGATTGTAGTGCCACAGGTAAAGTAAAAAAGTGCAAAGGCTAAAAATCATCCCTGGACTACGAATGTCCACTCAAGAGTCTGTGATTATCCTAAAGTCTCTTACTGTTGTATCTGTTATATCTGCGTTCACCACCACAATGCGTTCCAGGCTCTCCCACCCTCTATGTAAAAAAACCTCTCCCACACATCTCCTTTAAACTTTGCTCCTCTCACCTCAAAGCTATACCCTCTAGTCTTTGGTAGACAAAAAAGCTGGAGAAACTCAGCGGGTGAGGCAGCACCTATGGAGTGAAGGAATAGGTGACGTTTCAATAGACAATAGGTGCAGGAGCAGGCCATTTGGCCTTTCAAGCCACCACCGCCAATCAATGTGATCATGGCAGATCATCCCCAATCAGTACTCCGTTCCTGCCTTCTCCCCATATCCCCTGACTCCGCTGCTTTTATTTTAATTTTTTTAAATATTTAATTTATTAGAAGTACAGTAAATTACAGTAGTACAAGCCACATATATCTTATTGCATTTATTGTACCCCTTCATTTTTTACACTTTAAGGAAAGATAGAAATAAAGAAAGAAAAGAAAGTGAGAGAGAGTTGTGTTAGTAACTGCTATTTTCAGAGCCTTATATAGCTCTCTCTTGAAAGCATCCAGAGAGCCTGCCTCCACCGCCTTCTGAGGCAGAGAATTCCACAGACTCACCACTCTCTGTGAGAAAAAGTGTTTCCTCATCTCCGTTCTAAATGGCTTACTCCTTATTCTTAAATTTCTTAAGTTTCAGGTTGAGACCCTTCTTCAGACTGATGTCGGGGGGGGGGGTGACATTTGACATTTTCACTTTGGGAAAAGATTCCTATTGTCTACCCAATCTATTCCTCTCAGAATGTGTACACTTCTATCAGTTCTCCCCTCAACCTCCAATGTTCCAAACAATCCAAGTTTGTCCAAAGCTTCAGTACAGGTGACAATAAACTATTGTCACCATCTCTGTAGGAATGGGTGATGTTTGGGGTCGAGACCCTTCTTCAGACTGGTTAGGGATAAGGGAAAGGAGAGATATAGACTGTGATGTGGAGAGATAAAGAACAATGAATGAAATATATGCAAAAAAGTAATGATGATAAAGGAAGCAAGTTATCGTTAGCTGTTTGTAGGGTGAAAATGAGAAGCGAGTGCTACTTGGGTGGGGGGGGGATAGAGAGAGGGGGAATGCAGGGGCTACCTGAAGTGAGAGAAATCAATATTCATACCACTGGGCTGTAAACTGTCCAAGCAAAATATGAGATGCTTTTCCGCCAATTTTCGTTTAGCCTCACTCGGCCAATGGGCTAATTCCCTATAATCCGAGCAGCATTCCGGTTAACCTCTTTTGCACCCTCTCTAAAGCCTCTACATCCTTCCTGTATTGGGTTCATTCAGAACTGCACTCAATAAGTATCTTGATATCTTGTATCTTTTTTGCCCTGTTCTAAATACCCTGATGTATCTTGGTGTCAGCATTTCTTTGACACAGCTGTTTTTATTGTGTTAGAAGTGAGATGTAAATGGAAATGGCTGAATTTTAAATGTGAACACTAGGAGGGTTACTCCTCGATAAAAAATCTGAACAATGTCTCATCTGAATCTGTTCAAGTTCACTTTAACATGTCCTTTTTAAAAGCAAGATAGCACTTACTCAAAGACGAATGCTTTCTCTTTCATACTGTTCAGCAAAGGCACGCTGTGATATATTGATGACACTTCCATTTGCCTTGCTAAAAGCTTCCATTGTGACTATTTGATTGATGGGACAAGCTGTTAAATATGGAGAGGTAGTCTTGCCCCTGGGTGGGAGCACCAATCATGGAATATCAGATCAGGCAATCGCAGAATAACTCAGTGTCATAGTACGGAAACAGACCCTTCGGCCCAACTCGTCCATGCTGACCAAGATGCCCAATCTATACTAGTCCCACCAGCCCACATTTGGCCCATATCCCTCTAAACCTTTCCTATCCATATACCTGTCCAAGTGTCTTTTAAATGCTATTATAGTACCTGCTTCAACTCTTCACATTTGCATTGTACTAGGTTTGGAATGTTGGGGTTTATGTGTAAATAGCTTGTTCTAAGCTTCCCCCCAATCTAGCTCCAGTCAAAAATTACTGAATCAAGCACTTGCGCATCTAAACTTTATTTTGACAAAACACAATTACAGTTCCACCACTGTACCTAACCACCGCAGGTTCGATCCTCGTATCTGCCTGATCAAGCGCTCTTTAACCTTGCTCAAGCAGAGACACTCCAGAAGGTCACGCAGTTCCAACGTTCTCCCAGAAGATCGACACAGGACCTCGTGGGAGTGGTCTTTTATAGGTCCCCGAACCTTGAAGGGCCGAACCACGTGGGGGTGGTCTCTAAACAATCCAATAACAGATATCGATTAACACAGTATATGATAGACATTTTCCTAACCTAATAATACAGTGACTAATATAATGTATTCAAATGGTGCTTCTGAGAGGAAGCAAACATAGCAACATTTACCCAGATTTTCAAGAAACCCAGACAAGGCTCAATACTTAATCCAATCAACATCTAGCAAAGTAAAGCTTTGCAACATTGTATGCAATGTGTATGTCTGGTTTGCATTCATCCAATCCATTCCATGCAATTTGTACCTAATTGTCAGGATCTGCAGATGTTTCTATTCTCTTCCTGCAGCTCTTATCTAGGCTCCAGACAAACTGGCACCATTCTGCAACTTGTCCCATTTCTGCAGAAGGCACATTTAAATTGAACAAATGGCCTAGCAGCCCAGAAGCCTTTACACAATTTTAGTGTCCTGGCCTCTCGAATTTGGCCAGAATTGACATTTGTACCTGAGTGTGTTATGGTTTAATTAGTTCAGCCTGCCTAGTTCCATACAGCTTCTTCTCATGGCCTGACCTCCAAACTCCACTGACCCACTGCAACCTTCCTTATCTTTAGCCCTTTGAAAAGATCTGCCCCACCTATCCACTTGGAGACATGCTATCCACTACCTCCTTGGAGTTAGAAACAGTGCAAAGTCACAGAAACAGTCCCTTTGGCCCAATTTGCCCATGTTGGTCAAGATGCCCCATCTAAGCGAGTCATACTTGAATCTTACCTGAATAGTGAAAGGCCCGGATAGAGTGGATGTGGAGAGGATGTTTCCACTAGTGGTAGAGCCTAGGATCAGAGGGCATAGCCTCAGAGTAAAAGAACGCATATTTAGAAAGGAGATGAGGAGGAATTTCTTTAGTCAGAGGGTGGTGAATCTGTGGAATTCCTTGCCTCAGATGGGTGCGGAGGCCTAGTCATTGAGTATTTTTAAGGTGGAGATTGACAGGGTTTTTACAGTAAGGCTGTCAGAGGTTATGGGGCGAACGCAGAGGAATGGGGTTGAGAGGGAAAGATAGATCAGTCATGATTTAATGGTGGAGTTGACACAATGGGCCAAATGGTCTACTTCTCCTCCTATAATGTGAACATATGAACTTATTTACTGTGTGATTCCTGCTCTTACCAAAATGCAGTGATCGCCACACACTAACACTATACTACACACACTAGGAACCATTCACAATTTTTACCAAAACCAATTAACCTACAAACATGCACATCTTTGGACTATAGGAGGCAACTAGAGAACCCACGCAGGTCAGGGAGAGAACGCACAAACTTCATACAGCCAGCACCCGTAGTCGGGATCGAACTTGGGTGTCTGGTGCTGTAAGGCAGCAAATCTACAGCTGCGCCACCGTGCCGCCCATAACATAGATAGCATGGAAAACAAAACTTTTCACCATACCAGAGTACACGTGACAATAATGAAGCTAAACTTAAAATCAAAGCAAGTTGTTGCCTGCATTTCCTTTCTTTAGAAGGTCACCTATCGGAAAAGCAGTTAGCAGCTGCTGCAAAAATTGTGGCTTTAACGAGTGTTGGGAGTGCCAGCATGACTGAGAGAATAACCTTGCAGACTGGTGTGACCTGAATTTAAAACAGCCTAGTCTATTGATATTTTCACTTGTTGACCTCCAGAGAAAGAATTTTATTCTAGTTATTTTCTGTCTTCAACCCATCTAAAGGCCACAAATTAATAGAATCGCAAACACAAAATATAGAACAGTGCAGCACAGAAGCAGGCTCTTCGGCCCACAATTTCTGCTCTGAATATGAAGCCAAGACAACTCTTATCTGCTTGCACACAACATATATCGCTCCATTTCCTGCATATCAATTTGCTTATTCAAAAGTCTCTTAAATGCCACTATCACATCTGCCTCAACCATCACCCCTGGCAGCACGTTCCAGGTACCCACCACCCTCTGTTTAAAAAACTTTGAAGACTGCAAGAAATTGCAGATAATTATGGATGCAGCCTAGACCATTGTGGGAGGGTCTAGGCTGCATCCATAACACCCTCCCTTCCATTAACTTCATGCTGCACACTGCCTCAGCAAGGCCACCAGCATAATCAAGGATGAGTCTCGCCCCATTCACTCCCTCTTCTCCCCTCTCCCCTCTCCCACCAGGGAAGAGGTACAGAAGTGTGAAAATGCACAACTCCAGATTCAGGGACAGTTTCATCCCAGTTGTCATCTGGCAACTGAACCATCCTATCACCAACTATTACATGGATAGGACACGTTTGGAGGGATAGGCAGGTGGGACTGGTGTAGCTGGGACATCTTGGCCATTGTGGGCAAGTTGGGCCGAAGTGCCTGTTTCAACACTGTATCACTCTATGATTATGACTATAACTAGAGAGCAGTCCCAACCTAGCATCTACCTCATTGGAGGACTCTCTTTAATCGGAGTTTACTGGCTTTACCTTCCACTAAACATTTTTCCCTTTATTATGTATCTGTACACTGGGGATGGCTTATATGTAATCATGTATCATAATCTTTCTTCTGACTGAATAGC
Organism: Leucoraja erinaceus; assembly: GCF_028641065.1. Taxonomy (NCBI): domain Eukaryota; kingdom Metazoa; phylum Chordata; class Chondrichthyes; order Rajiformes; family Rajidae; genus Leucoraja; species Leucoraja erinaceus. Next base: position 41,539,421 of record NC_073388.1, read on the forward strand.
ATGCAACAAAAGTATTTCATTGTACCTCAGTAACAATAACCTAACACTAACCTCAGTAACAATAACCTCAGTGACAATAACCTAAACTAAACTACACTAAAAAAATTGTCATGCACTGCTCCCTTATACTTTCCCCTTTCACCTTAAAGATATGCCATCTAGTATTTGAATTTTCCTTACTGGGGAAAAAGGATCTGAAGCCACGCCGCGCTAGGTTGATTGCATTCATCGAAACAGGGAGGACCACGTGAAGGTTGCAAAGGATTTGACTGTTTACTTTATCTATGCCTCTCATAATTGTATATACTTCTAGCAGGTCTCCCTTCAACCTCAGGCGTTCCAGAGAAAACAATCCAATCTGTCTAACCTCTCCCTGTAGCAAATACCGCCTAATCCAGTTCCATTCGGATAACAGCTTCTCATATTTTGCTTGGGCAGCTTACAACTTTCTCTAACTTCAAGTAACCCTGGGTTTCCCTCTCTCTCTATCCCTCCCCCACCCATATCGCACCAACTTCTCGTTTTTACCCAACAAACAAGTAACACTGGGATGTCTCCTTTATCATCGTTACTTTTTTTGCATATCTTTCACATTGTTCTATATATCTCTACATCATCGTCTATATCTCTACTTTCCCTTTCCCCTGACTAGTCTGAAGAAGGGTCTCGACCCAATAGGGCACCCATTCCTTCTCTCCAGCAATGCTGCCCGTCCCGCTGAGTTACTCTGGTGTTTTTGTCTTCCTTCGGTTTAAACCAGTATCTGCATTTCCCTCCTACATCATTCTGGTAACGTTGGCTACTTCTTAGGTCCAGATTTTAAGAGGTTTAATGGTTCAATGGTTCCTTTATTATCACTTGCACCAAGGTACAGTGAATTTATTCTTTGCATACAGATCAGTATTGTCATATATGTACAAAAAGTACATACTACATAGAAACAGCCTACACTGGGTCTATAAATGAGTCACGAGGTTTTAGTGCCATTTCACAGTCCCAACTGCAGATGGTCATAAAGGGCAGTTGCAGATGTCGCCACCATCCTGTCGTCTTGTGAACCATCGTCCCTCTCCCCGCCCGGACATCTTCCACCT